>NW_024728843.1:52500-70000 GCF_018991925.1 Homarus americanus | reverse complement strand
TCAGTGTGACGGTACACGGGGGGGAGGAGTTCTCAGTGTGACGGTACACAGGGGGAGGAGGAGTTCTCAGTGTGACGGTACACGGGAGGAGGAGTTCTCAGTGTGACGGTACAGGAGGAGTTCTCAGTGTGACGGTACACGGGGGGGAGGAGTGACTGGTCTTTCCTTGAAACTTTACTGGAAATTATGCTAATCGGCGATAAACAAATGTTGGGGAGAACAGAGATAGATAATGGAAGGGATGAGAGGAGAAGGAGGGAGAGAATATAAGAGATAAGAAGAGGAAGAGTAGAAGGTGATAAGAATAGAGGATGTGGGAGACAGTAAACAGGAAGAAGTACGAGGTGGGAGGAGGAGGAGGTGGTAGGTATGGAGGGAAGGAAGGAAGGAAAGGAAGGGTGTAGGTGTGGGGTGTGTTGGGTGAGGTGGGTGTGGTGGGTGTGGTAGGTGTGGTGGGTGTGGTGGGTGGGTGTGGTGGGTGTGGTGTGGGTGTGGGTGGGTGTGGGGTGGGTGTGTGGGTGGGTGTGGGTGTGGGGTGTGGGGTGTGGGTGGGTGGGTGGGTGTGGTGGGTGTGGGTGGGTGTGGTAGGTGTGGGTGGGTGTGGTGGGTGAGGTGGGTGTGGTGTGTGTGTAGGTGTGGTGGGTGTGGTGGGTGTGGTGGGTGTGGGTGGGTGTGTGGGGTGTGGGTGGGTGTGGTGGGTGTGGGTGGGTGTGGTGGTGTGGGTGGGTGTGGTGGGTGTGGGGTGGGTGTGGTGGGGTGTGGGTGTGGTAGGTGTGGGTGGGTGTGGTAGGTGTGGGGTGGGTGTGGTAGGTGTGGGTGGGTGTGGTGGAGGTGGGTGTGGTGGGTGTGGTGGGTGTGGGTGTGGGTGTGTGTGGGGTAGTGGGTATGGTGGTGTGGTGGGTGTGGTGGGTGTGGGTGGGTGTGGTAGGTGTGTGGTGTGGTAGGTGTGGGGTGGGTGTGGTGGTGGGTGGGTGTGGTGGGTGTGGGTGGGTGTGGTGGGTGGGGTGGGTGTGGTGGGGTGTGGGTGGGTGTGGTGGGTGTGGTGGGTGTGGGTGGGTGTGGTGGGTGTGGTGGGTGTGGTGGGTGTGGGTGTGGGGTGTGGGTGGTGTGGTTGGTGTGGAGGTGGTGTGGTAGGTGTAGGTGGGTGTGGTAGGTGTGGGTGGGTGTGGTAGGTGTGGAGGTGGGTGTGGTAGGTGTGGGTGGGTGGGTGTGGGTGGGTGTGGTGGGTGTGGTGGGTGTGGGTGGGTGTGGTGGGTGTGGGTGGGTGTGGTGGGTGTGGGTGGGTGTGGTGGGAGGTGGGTGTGGGTGTGGTGGGTGTGGGTGTGGTGGGGTGTGGGTGGGTGTGGTGGGTGTGGGTGGGTGTGTGTGGGTGGGTGTGGTGGGGTGTGGGTGGGTGTGGTGGGTGTGGGTGTGTGGTGGGTGTGGTGGGTGTGGGTGGGTGTGGGTAGGTGTGGTGGGTGTGGGTGGGTGTGGTGGGTGTAGGTGGGTGTGGTAGGTGTGTGGGTGGGTGTGGTGGGTGTGGGTGGGTGTGGTGGGTGGGTGTGGTAGGTGTGGGGGTGTGTGGGTGTGGGTGGGTGTGGTGGGTGTGGTGGGGTGTGGGTGGGTGTGGGTGGGTGTGGTGGGTGTGGGTGGGTGTGGTGGGTGTGGGTGGGTGTGGTGGGTGTGGGTGGGTGTGGTGGGTGTGGGTGGGTGTGGGTGGGTGTGGTGGGTGTGGGTGGGTGTGGTGGGGTGTGGGTGTGTGGTGGGTGTGGGTGGGTGTGGTGGGTGTGGGTGGGTGTGGTGGGTTGTGGGTGGGTGTGGGTGGGTGGGTGTGGTGGGTGTGGGTGGGTGTGGTGGTGTGGGTGGGTGTGGTAGGTGTGGGTGGGTGTGGTGGTGTGTGGTGGGTGTGGTGGGGTGTGGGTGGGTGTGGGTGGGTGTGGGTGGGTGTGGTGGTGTGGGTGGGTGTGGGTGTGGGTGGGTGTGGTGGGGTGTGGGTGGGTGGGTGTGTGGTGGGTTTGTGGGTGGGTGTGTAGGTGTGGGTGTGGTGGGTGTGGTGGGTGTGGTGGGTGTGGGTGGGTGTGGTGGGTGTGGGTGGGGCCCTCACTAATGAACCGCCGTCAGGTAGTGGTGATGGACCAGGCTCGGCGGACCCAATTAAACTTAGAAGCCATATAGAAGCTGTCTGACCTCTGACCTTGTGTAAAGCGCTCTGTGTGTGTGAGAGAGAGAGAGAGAGAGAGAGAGAGAGAGAGAGAGAGAGAGAGAGAAAGGGGCAAAATAATAATAAAGGAGATAGATAGAGGTTAAGAGGATAAAATAAGCATGAGAGAGAGAGAGAGAGAGAGAGAGAGAGAGAGGGAGAGAGAGAAAAATAAGCATGAGAGAGAGAGAGAGAGAGGGAGAGAGAGAGAAAGAAAGTGAAAGAGAGAGAGATAGATAAAGAGATCTCTCACCATCATCAGAATTATTTTACCGAGTCTGTCAACATCAAGAATATTAATACCAATAACAATACATAGTAATTCATAACTGTGTGTCGCTTAATGTTTTCCTGTTAGCTGGTAATAAATAATTCAAAGGGAAAAAAAAAAACATACAAAAAGACTCAATCCATTTGCATATTTTGGTTTTAAAAGTGTTAGGTGTAGAGCTAATGGATTGCGTCGTATTGTAGTTGATTTCATTTAGAGTGGCAGAGTAACAGTGTTCATTTATAATATATTGGTATATGATTCTGGTTCGAATTTATAGTGTGGGGGTATTGTTTTTATGGGGGGGGGTTAGGTTAGGTTAGGTTAGGTTAGGTTAGGTTGTATGTTATGCAAAGAAGTGTCTGTTTGTCTGTTCGGGTGTATACCAACCTCCCGTCGTTTATTCTCATTCCGCTCTGTTCTCCGCTTCAAACTTATATACGGGGGTATGTTGCCTGGGGTAAGCGAGGGTAACCAGGAGATATTCATTTATAGTGAGGAAATTTAAGTTCGTCATACGCCCGGCAGCACTAACCAACTCAGATAGCTAAACAGAGACTCAAACTGTCGTACAGCACTGAGATCAGAATAGAATTGACAATCAGATGGGCTTAAAAATTAACCTGATTATACACTGATTATACACTTACGAGAATGAATAATTTTGTTACTTATTTTACGTTTCTTGTTTTCAATTTGTGGAATAATAAGATTTTTAATTTATACAATACTTTTTGGTCTATTAATATAGACGTAGTGAATTAGGTAGAGTACAAGTAGCCATTGAAAACCAGACACGCTGTTCATCATTGTTCATCATCATTTTGAACAACCAGACACACTGTTCAATGTTCATCATTGTTAATCATCATTTTGAACAACCAGACACATTGTTCATCATTGTTCATCATCATTTTGAATAACATGTCTCACTGTTCGTCATTGTTCATCAATTTGAACAACCAGACACATTGTTCATAATTGTTCATCATCATTTTGAATAACATGTCTCACTGTTCGTCATTGTTCATCATCATTTTGAACAACGCCACACTGTTCATCATCACCCTGAACATCCAGACACACTGTTCATCATCACTTTTGAACAACCAAACACACTGTTCATCTTCAGCTCTTAATTGACGACCATTCTTATCTCATTATACACATTGATGAGTTGATGGGGGGGAGGCGTCAATTAGCTGAATCATAGTCGTTAATGAGGTGTAATTAGACGTTGTATAAATGTTCATTAGACGTCGTGTAGGTGCTAGTTGTTCAAGACCATCTCGTTACACCTGGATTGATGGTGTTGCGACGGGGTGATAGTAGTGTGACGGGTGGTGGTGGTGTGACGGGTTGATGATGGTGTGGCAGGGTTGGTGGTGGTGTTGTGACGGGTTGATGGTGATGTGACGGTGGTTGGTGGTGGTGTGACGGGTTGATGATGGTGTGGCAGGGTTGGTGGTGGTGTTGTGACGGGTTGATGGTGATGTGACGGTGGTTGGTGGTGGTGTGACGGGTTGATGGTGATGCATTTGCGGTTGCGGTGGTGGTGTGACGCGGTTGACGATGGTGACGGGGCTGGTGGTGGTGTTGGTGACGGGTTGATGATGGTGTGGCAGGGTTGGTGGTGGTGTTGTGACGGGCTGATGATGGTGTGGCAGGGTTGGTGGTGGTAAGCAGGACGGGTTGATGATGGTGCGTGGCAGGGTTGGTGGTGGTGCCGCACGGCCGATGAGGGTGCGCAGGGTTGGTGGTGGTGGTTGTGACGGGTTGATGATGGTGGCAGGGTTGGTGGTGGTGTTGTGACGGGTTGATGGTGATGTGACGGTGGTTGGTGGTGGCGCATGGGTTGATGATGGTGTGACGGGGGTTGGTGGTGGTGCTGTGACGGTGGTTGGTGGTGGTGTTGCGACGGGGTTGATGATGGTGTGACGGGATGACGTGACGCTGTGACGGTGGACGCCGACAGAATGACGATGATTTTATGTTAGGGAAACAAATTTTAATCAAAAGTAAAACGAATTTCCATCTCAAAAAGTCTTAAAAATAAAAAATAAAAAATTTACTAACACAAAAATATAAGAAAAAAAAATAAGTAAAAAACAAAAAAAATAACAACAAAATTAAAACATAAACCCAAACATGAACTAAAATGTCAGTAAAAATTATGAAAAAATAAAATAAAAATAAAGTACAAAAATGGTGAGAGATGGCACGAGAGAGGATGATAGTGAGAGGAATAATATCACCACCCTCACTATCACCACCCTCACTATCACCACCCTCACTATCATCGTCCGTAGCAGCAGTAGTAGTAATTCGTAATAGGCAGTAAAAGAGGAAGGTCGGGCTGGCCAATAGAATACTATCACTCATAAAGTCACGTTATATACACCGCTTCTATTGGCAATTTGGCTTATGTGAATCGACCGGAGTTTTATCATGGTGAGGACCCATTTTATCGTCATGAGTTTGATGTGTACGTGTGTGTGTGTGTGTGTGTGTGTGTTCATATATCTCTGCGTGTCTGAGTGTGATTGTGTGTGTGTTTTGAGTCTTTAAGTTGGCTGTGTTGTGAGTTTGCATTTGTTTGCGTGATAGAGTTATGATTTATCCACGTGTGTTGGGGGGTTGTGCTTGCGTGTGTTTTTCTGTGTGCTTGCATGGGTGAATACATCTATGGTTGCAGCGTGTGGGTGTGCATTCATGTGTGTCCGGTTGCATGAGTGAGTTGGACTGGACATTCGTACAAGCTTTACTGCCTACGCGTTTGCTTGTTCGTTCATGCTTGTTGTATGCGTTTTGGTGGTCGTTTGTGTGTGCTTGGTGTGTGTGTATGTGCTTTTGTTTGTGTTTGCTTGAGAGGTTTCGTTTGTACCTACAGAGAGGGTGTAGCCACTAGGGGAGGGGTGTAGGGGGGGGGGTGGTTACTGTAACGTGGACGGCAACATCAGACACTACTAGATGGCAACACTTGACGGCAACAGCTGACTGACGCTCTTGCCGACACATGATCATTGTTTTGTTTTTTTATTTTTTTTTACACCAGAGACAGGGAGAAGTGCGCGCGCAGGTCTATGAATGTCGCCGTTACCTGTTATCTTGAAGAAGTGAACTCCTTCCCATTGTCTCTGAACTGAGCGTTTTCTTTCGGTCTCTGTCTGCCGCGAGATTTAGGGTTTTGCTCTTTTGTGAGAAGACGGTGAAGGGAGGGAGGGACTGACTGACTCTCGCCTCTGTTGTAGTAACATCTTAAAGAAATTCATTTTTTTAGTTCCTCTTGTTACGAGTTGGGTGAGTTTTCTTGACTATATTTACTTGATAATTTAACGTTTATTTTATTATCGAGTGATCCATTTTTTGAGGGGATAGTTTTATGTCTAGGTTATACTTTTATTTTGATAATTTATAAAAGTTTTGGTGTCTGGGAGAAATTTATTTTGAGTTCTATTAATAACATTTACTATGATAATATTGTTTATTTTATTGTTATTGAGGTTCTTATTGGGTACTCGTGTGTCCCGGCGGCTGGCTGATGGTTCTCATTGGATTGAAGAAAATTTATACTGAGTTTTCATTGGTGGATTTAATTCTTTTGATATTATTGCTATGTTGGTATCGACTAATTTTTTGTTAAGAGGTTAATTTATAGTTACATATGTTACCTGGTTATTTAATGATGTGTTGTGATAATATTTAATGATTACGTAAACTGTAAAGAATATATATATATAGGTTGTTGTGTGAGTTATTTATGACCGTTTGGATGCATTTATAGCAAGGTAAAAAAAACTATCTATAATCCATCGAATATTATTAATGATTTATTTTAATAATATTCCCTTACATGTTACTTTAAAAGGATTAGTGTGTGTGTGTGTGTGTGTGTGTGTGTGTGTGTGTGTGTATGTCTGTGTGTGTCTGTGTATGTCTGTGTGTGTGTCTGTGTGTGTCTGTGTATGTCTGTGTGTGTCTGTGTATGTCTGTGTATGTCTGTGTGTGTCTGTGTATGTCTGTGTGTGTCTGTGTATGTCTGTGTGTGTGTCTGTGTGTGTCTGTGTATGTCTGTGTGTGTCTGTGTATGTCTGTGTGTGTGTCTGTGTGTGTCTGTGTATGTCTGTGTGTCTGTGTATGTCTGTGTGTGTGTGTGTGTTGGTTTTAATTATGGAATATATAACTGTAGAAAAAAAAATCGTATGTTTACTAATACACAGAAAACTCATGAACAAAAGTTCTGAGTTAATTGTTTGAAGAAGGTTTAAAGACCATTACCAGTAGCAGGTCCGTCGTCATCCTGCCCACCTGCCTCTCCCTCCTCTTATTTATATATCAAGTCTTCTCTCTCTTCTTATCGTTGTCTCTTTTTTCACATTTTATTCAGTTCTCTCTCTCTCTCTCTCTCTCTCTCTCTCTCTCTCTCTCTCTCTCCTCTCCAATTGTTTCATTTTTTCTGACCTTCTCTTAACTTGTCAGAGGTTAAGTAGCCACCACCCGCCCACCACCGCCCACTCACCCCCGCCCACTCCCTCACCCACCACCCTCACTCATAACCCACCAAAAAACGCACCGTAGGCTGGCTCTTTAGGTTGGCACTCTAGAGGCCGGTATTGGAGTCCAACTTGGCACTATTGAGTCTTTCATTAAGACCTTGGGGACTATAGGAACTGTCTCGTGAGGCTGGCACTCTAAAATCCCTGGAGACTGACGTTAAAAGCCGAGTGGCACTGTGACGCGGCCTTGGAGAACAGTATTATGGAAGTTGGTTCCCTGAAGGCTTTGGAGACTGGCACCCTGGAGGCCTTGGAGAGTGGTTCCTGGGGCCTTGGAGAGTGGTTCCCTGGAGGCCTTGGAGACTGGCACCCCGGAGACTGGTACCCTGGAGACTGATACTCTGGAGGTTATGGAGATTTACAATGAAGGCCCTAGAGATCGGCATTCTGGAGGGTGGCACTGTGGAGGCCCTGGAGACTGGCAGTGAGGGCTAAGTTGGCACTGTGACGTGGTCCTGATTCCCTCGGCACTCGTGCAAGTTTTAATGATTTAAGGATTATGTCCTGAGAGCATCAGCGGGTAGTGAGAGGTAACGATGATGGTGAGAGGGAAGGAAGGAAGGAAGGAAGGAAGATGAGTATAGAAGGAATAAAAAGGAAAACAGCAGAGAGAAAATAAAGTAGAGAATAAAGGTAAGGTAAAGGGACGTGGTGGCGATGGGGGTGAGGGAGGAGGATGACGTGGGTGATGGGGTGAGGAGAGGATGACGTGGTGGTGATGGGGTGAGGAGGGAGGGGATGACGTGGTGGTGATGGGGTGGAGAGGAGGAGATGACCTGGTGGTGATGGGGTGAGGAGGAGGATGACGTGGTGGTGATGGGGTGAGGAGGAGGATGATGTGTTGGTGATGGGTGAGGAGAGGAGGATGACGTGGTGGTGATGGGATTGAGGGAGGGGGGTGAGGGGGACCAGATTCAAAGTGAGAAGGAAGAAGAAGAAGAAGAAGAAGAAGAAGAAGGATGAAGAAAGAGGAGGAGAGGAAGAATAGGAGGGAGGGAGGAGGAGGGGGGGGGGCAGCGAGTGGGAGGGAGAGGGAGGTGGCACTGAATGAATGGCACTGCTGGCACTTATCAGCCTACACCAGCAGTCTCTTGTGTGTGGCTGGTGGTGTGTAATGGTGGGTGTAATAGTGGGGTGTATGTAGTGGGTGTAGTGTGGTGGGTGTGGTGTGGTGGGTGTGGTGTGGTGGGTGTAGTGTGGGTGTGCTGTGGTGGGTGTGGTGTGGTGGGTGTAGTGTGGTGGGTGTGGTGTGGTGGTTGTAGTGTGGTTGTTGTGTGTAGTGTGGTGTGTGTGTGTGTGGTGGGTGTGTGTGTGGTAGGTGTGGTGTGGTGGGTGTAGTGTGGTGGGTGTGGTGTGGTGGGTGTAGTGTGGTGGGTGTAGTGTGGTGGGTGTAGTGTGGTGGGTGTGGTGTGGTGGGTGTAGTGTGGTGGGTGTAGTGGGTGTAGTGTGGTGGGTGTAGTGTGGTGGGTGTGGTGTGGTGGTGTAGTGTGGTGGGTGTGGTGTGGTGGGTGTGGTGTGTGTGGGTGTGGTGTGGTGTGTGTGTGGTGTGGTGGGTGTGGTGTGGTGTGTGTGGTGTGGTGTGTGTGGTGTGGTGGGTGTGGTGTGGTGTGTGTGGTGTGGTGTGTGTGTGGTGGGTGTAGTGTGGTGGGTGTGGTGTGGTGGGTGTAGTGTGGTGTGTGTAGTGTGGTGGGTGTGGTGTGGTGGATGTAGTGGTTGATGTGGTGTGGGTGGATGTAGTGTGGTGGAGGTGTAGTGTGGTGGGTGTAGTGTGGTGTGGTGTGGTGTGGTGGGTGTGGTGTGGTGTGTGTGGTGTGGTGGGTGTGGTGTGGTGTGTGTGGTGTGGTGGGTGTGGTGTGGTGGATGTGGTGTGGTGGGTGTGGTGTGGTGTGTGTGTGGTGTGGTGGGTGTGTGGTGGGTGTGGTGTGGTGGGTGTGGTGTGGTGGTTGTGGTGTGGTGGGTGTAGTGTGGTGGGTGTGGTGTGGTGTGGATGTGGTGGTTGTGGTGTGGTGGGTGTGTGGTGTGGTGGGTGTGGTGTGGTGGGTGTAGTGGTGGGTGTAATAGTGGGTGTAGTGTGGTGGGTGTGGTGGTGTGGTGGGAGTAGTGTGGGTGTGGTGTGGTTGATGTAGTGTAGTGGGTGTGGTGTGGTGGGTGTAGTGTGGTGTGTGTAGTGTGGTGGGTGTGGTGTGGTGGGTGTGGTGTGGTGGGTGTAGTGTGGTGGGTGTGGTGTGGTGGGTGTGGTGTGGTTGGTGTAGTGTGGTGGGTGTGGTGTGGTGGTTTGGAGTGTGGGGTGGGTGTGGTGTGGTGGTGTGGTGTGGTGGGTGTGGTGTGGTGGATGTGGTGTGGTGGTTGTGGTGTGTGGGTGTGGTGTGGTGGAGTTGTGGTGGGGTGTGGTGTGGTGTGTGTGGTGGTGGGTGTGGGTGTGGATGGTGTGGTGGGGAGTGGTGTGGTGGGTGTGGTGTGGGTGTAGTGGGTGTGTGGTGTGGTGTGGTGGGTGTGTGGTGTGGTGGGTGTGGTGTGGTGGGTGTGGTGTGGTGGGTGTGGTGTGGTTGATGTGTAGAGTGTGGTGGGTGTAGTGTGGTGGTTGTAGTGTGGTGGGTGTGGTGGTGTGGTTGTAGTGTGGTGTGTGTGTGTGGTGTGGTGGGTGTGGTGTGGTGGTTGTAGTGTGGTGGTTGTAGTGTGGGTGGGTGTAAGTGTGGTGGGTGTGTGTGGTGTGGGGCGCTGGGTGTATAGCCGAGTAGTAGGGAATGATAGTGGTGTGTATACTCAAGGGTGCTTCACGTCCCTGCCGTCATTATGAAACCCACATCCTCGAGAACCAAGATGCAGGGATGAGGATAGGGAAGATGGCACTCGGTGTGGGGGTGGGGATGGCACTCGGTGTGGGGGAGGATGGCACTCGGTGTGGGGGAGGATGGCACTCGGTGTGGGGAGGAGGATGGCACTCGGTGTGGGGAGGATGGCACTCGGTGTGGGGAGGATGGCACTCAGTGTTGGGGGAGGATGGCACTCAGTGTGGGGAGGATGGCACTCGGTGTGGGGGGAGGATGGCACTCGGTGTGGTGGGGGAGGATGGCACTCGGTGTGGGGAGGGGATGGCACTCGGTGGGGGAGGATGGCACTCAGTGTGTGGGGAGGATGGCACTCGGTGTGGGGAGGATGGCACTCAGTTGGGGAGGATGGCCTCAGTGTGTGGGGAGGATGGCACTCGGTGTGTGGGGAGGATGGCACTCGGTGTGGGGAGGATGGCACTCAGTGTGGGGGATGGCACTCGGTGTGGGGAGGGGATGGCACTCAGTGGGGGAGGATGGCACTCGGTGTGGGGGAGGATGGCACTCGGTGTGGGGGAGGATGGCACTCAGTGTGTGGGGGAGGATGGCACTCGTGGTGTGGGGGGAGGATGGCACTCAGTGTGGGGAGGATGGCACTCGGTGTGTGGGGGAGGATGGCACTCGGTGTGGGGAGGATGGCCTCGGTGTGGGGGAGGATGGCCTCGGTGTGGGGAGGATGGCACTCGGTGTGGGGAGGATGGCGCACTCGGTGTGGGGGAGGATGGCACTCGGTGTGGGGGATGGCACTCGGTGTGGGGGAGGATGGCCTCGGTGTGGGGAGGATGGCACTCGGTGTGGGGAGGGATGCCTCGGTGTGGGGAGGATGGCACTCGGTGTGGGGGAGGATGGCACTCGGTGTGGGGGAAGGATGGCACTCGGTGTGGGGGAGGATGGCACTCGGTGTGGGGGGGAGGATGGCACTCGGTGTGGGGGGAGGATGGCACTCGGCAGTGTGGGAAGGATGGCACTCGGTTGGGGAGGATGGCACTCGGTGTGGGGGAGGATGGCACTCGGTGTGGGGGATGGCACTCGGTGTAGGGGAAGGATGGCACTCGGTGTGGGGAGGATGGCCTCAGTGTGGGGGAGGATGGCACTCCAGTGGGGAAGGATGGCCTCAGTGTGGGGGAGGATGGCACTCAGTGTGGGGGAGGATGGCACTCAGTGTGGGGGGAGGGATGGCACTCGGTGTGGGGGAGGATGGCACTCGGTGGGGAAGGATGGCCTCGGTGTGGGGGAGGATGGCACTCAGTGTGGGGAGATGGCCTCAGTGTGGGGGAAGGATGGCACTCAGTGTGTGGGGAAGGATGGCACTCGGTGTGGGGGAGGATGGCACTCAGTGTGGGGAAGGATGGCACTCAGTGTGGGAGGATGGCACTCAGTGTGGGGGAGGATGGCACTCGGTGTGGGGGAGGATGGCACTCAGTGTGGGGAAGGATGGCCTCGGTGTGGGGGAGGATGGCCTCGGTGTGGGGAAGGATGGCACTCGGTGTGGGGAAGGATGGCACTCAGTGTGGGGGAGGATGGCACTCGGTGTGGGGGAGGATGGCACTCGGTGTGGGGGGAGGATGGCACTCGGTGTGGGGGGAGGATGGCCTCGGTGTGGGGAAGGATGGCACTCAGTGTGTGGGGGAGGATGGCACCTCGGTGTGGGAGGATGGCACTCGGTGTGGGGGAGGATGGCACTCGGTGTGGGGGGAGGATGGCACTCGGTGTGGGGAGAGTGGCATCGGTGTGGGGGAGGATGGCACTCGGTGTGGGAGGATGGCACTCGGTGTGAGGGGATGGCACTCGGTGTGGGGAGGATGGCACTCGGTGTGGGGAGGATGGCACTCAGGTGTGGGGGAGGGATGGCACTCGGTGTGGGGGAGGATGGGCACTCGGTGTGGGGAGGATGGCACTCGGTGTGTGGGGAGGATGGCACTCGGTGTGGGAAGGATGGCCACTCGGTGTGGGGAGGATGGCACTCGGTGTGGGGGAGGATGGCACTCGGTGTGGGAGGATGGCACTCGGTGTGGGGAGGATGGCACTCGGCGGTGTGGGGGGAGGATGGCACTCAGTGTGGGGGGAGGATGGCACTCGGTGTTGGGGGAGATGGCACTCGGTGGGGAGGATGGCACTCAGTGTGGGGAAGGATGGCACTCGGTGTGGGAGGATGGCACTCAGTGTGGGAGGATGGCACTCAGTGTGGGGAAGGATGGCACTCGGTGTGGGAGGATGGCACTCGGTGTGGGAGGATGGCACTCGGTGTGGGGGAGGATGCTCACGGTGTGGGGGGAGGATGGCACTCGGTGTGGGGGAGGATGGCACTCGGTGTGTGGGGGAGGATGGCACTCGGTGTGGGGGGAGGATGGCACTCGGTGTGTGGGGAGGATGGCACTCGGTGTGGGGAGGATGGCACTCGGTGTGTGGGGGAGGATGGCCTCGGTGTGGGGAAGGATGGCACTCAGTGTGGGGGGGATGGCACTCGGTGTGGGGGAGGATGGCACTCGGTGTGGGAAGGATGGCACTCGGTGTGGGGGAGGATGGCACTCGGTGTGGGGGAGGATGGCACTCAGTGTGGGGGAGGATGGCACTCGGTGTGGGGAGGGATGGCATCGGTGTGGGGAGGATGGCCTCGGTGTGGGGAGATGGCACTCGGTGTGGGAGGATGGCACTCGGTGTGGGAGGATGGCACTCAGTGTGGGGGGAGGATGGCACTCAGTGTGGGGGAGGATGGCACTCGGTGTGGGGAGGGATGGCACTCGGTGTGGGGGAGGATGGCACTCGGTGTGGGGGAAGGATGGCACTCGGTGTGGGGAGGATGGCACTCGGTGTGGGGGAGGATGGCACTCGGTGTGGGGAGAGGATGGCACTCGGTGTGGGGGGAGATGGCACTCAGTGTGGGGAAGGATGGGCACTCGGTGTGGGGGAGGATGGCACTCAGTGTGGGGTGGGGATGGCACTCAGTGTGGGGGAGGATGGCACTCGGTGTGGGGGGAGGATGGCACTCGGTGTGGGGGAGGATGGCACTCGGTGTGGGGAAGGATGGCACTCGGTGTGGGGAAGGATGGCACTCGGTGTGGGGGGAGGATGGCACTCGGTGTGGGGGAGGATGGCACTCAGTGTGGGGGAGGATGGCACTCGGTGTGTGGGGGGAGGATGGCACTCGGTGGGGGAGGATGGCACTCGGTGTGGGGGAGGATGGCACTCGGTGTGGGGGGGAGGATGGCACTCGGTGTGGGGGTGGAGATGGCACTCGGTGTGGGGGGAGGATGGCACTCGGTGTGGGAGGAGGATGGCACTCCTTAACCCTCCTGCTGTAGTGACCATGCAGGGTTCTTGCATGGGACTAACCTTGCTTTGTAGAGACCCTGATCTCAACTTCCCTCCAATTTCCCCATTCTCCTCACATCACTCCCCCACCTTCCCCTCCCCCTCCACCTTACCTCCCCTCCACCTTCCCTCCTTACACTCTTCCCTACCCCTGCCTTGGCTAAATACTGATTTGTAGGGAGGGAGGGGGCTAAGGAGAGGGACAGGAGAAAGGGGAGGTAGAGAAGGAGAGAATGGAAGATAAATGATGATTAAGGGGTGGGTAGAGGAAGAGGGACGGTGGATGTATAGGAGGAGGGAGGGGGAAGGAGGGGAAGGAGGGAGGTAAAGAAAGGGGAGGAGAGTCAATAGAATGGGGGGAGGGTAATAGAATGGGGAGGTAATAGGGGGGGAGGTAATAGAATGGGGGAGTAATAGAATGGGGAGGTAATAGAATGGGGGGAGGTAAGAAGGGGAGAAAAAGAATGGGGGGTAAAGAATGGGGGAGGTAATAGAATGGGGGGAGGCTAATAGAATGGGGGGGAGGTAAGAATGGGGGAGGTAATAGAATGGGGGAGGTTACTTGTAGTGTGGATAGGAACTTGTAGTGAAACTGGTTATGGTAGTGATCTTCCTGCCTACTGTACCTGCTCCTGTTTCATCTGTCGTCGCCTGCTGCCTGCTGTTCATCTGTCACCTGCTGCCTGCTGTTCATCTGTCATCATTTGCTGTTTCTGTTGCTGTTCCTGTTACTGTTGCTGTTGTTCCTGACTCACCTGACGACACCTTCCATTATGACACACTATAGTAGTCTGAGAGTCTTGGTTGTTGAGTGCCTGAAGGTGTTGGGTGGAGGTGGGTGGGGTAGATGGTGGGAAAGGTGGAGAGTGGGTGGAAGGGGTTGAAGGAGGAGGGGGATGTGGAGGGAGGTGGGGATGGGGTGTGAGGGGTGTAAGAGGGAAGGTGGGGGTGAGGAGGTGGGGGTGAGAAGGTGGGGGTGAGGAGGTGGGGGGTGAGGGTGGGGTGCAGGGAGCTGGGGGTGGGGAGGGGGGTGGGGGTGGGGAAGGTGGGGGTGGGGAGGTGGGGTGGGGGCAGGGGTGGGGGTGGGGGGAGGTGGGGGTGAGAATTAGAGGTGAGACAGGACCAACTGGCAGCGGCACAACGTTTGCACAGGGTTAAAAGAACATACATATAATTTTCTCGTGTTCACTCCTCCCAACCAACTCCTCTCTTTTCCACGCAGGTTTTATCCCTTCCCTCTCGCCTCTTCCTCCTTCTCTTTCTCCTATTGTATTTATTCGATTTTACGTCATTACTTTATTTATTATCGCCCTCTCGGATTTTCTTATTCCTTTTCGTCATTTCCGCCTTCTCTCTCTCTCTCTCTCTCTCTCTCTCTCTCTCTCTCTCTCACCCAGCCATAATCATCTTGGATTCAATTTACTTTCTAATGAGATTAAGAGTGGGAGAGTGGGATATCGTGTCTTGAGCCCAGGGTGTGTGGTGAGCTCAGCCTGGGTGTAGTGAGCTCAGCCTAGGTGTAGTGAGCTCAGCCTAGGGGTATAGTGAGACAAGTTAGATAAAGTTTTTCTTGGTAGGTTTAGGTGTTGAAATTTGGGTGTAGTTGTATTGAGCTCAAGGGTGTGGGTAAACTGAGTTTTGGGTGTGGTAGTGAGCTGAGGCAAGTGTAGTGAGATGAGCCAGTTAATTCTCTCTCTCTCTCTCTCTCTCTCTCTCTCTCTCTCTCTCTCTCTCTCTCTCTCACCAACATTTGTAAACGTGTCCCTCTTCACCTCCACCCCCTCCCTCACCTCATCTCCCTCACCTCATCTCCCTCACCTCTCTCCCTCACCTACTTCTTCTCTCCAACCCTCCCCCATCCCTCACTTCTCCCCTTACATCAACTCCTCACCCCTCCTCCTCCTCCCACACCCTTCTCTTACCCCCTCAACCCCCTCAATCCCTTCCTCTCACCCCCCTATAGTTTATCTTGCCCCTCCCCCCCTTTCTTCCCTCACCCCTCCCCCTCCACTCCAAAGATATTCTCAACTATGGTCGAAATTCCCATACTAACACTCTGTAGTCTCCCCCATAAGACACCCCTTCTACAGCCAGTATAGCACGGTCATACCCCGAGTCTACCTAGGTACCCGCGCCAGGTTTGCATTATTTACACTTAATATTTTTTACGTTCTCGACCGAATGTAAAATGTAGCTCCTAAGAAAAAATGAATATTCGATTTTTTTTAGTTGGTTTTTATATATTTTTATTTTATTTTTATTTATTTTTTTAATTGTGTCTATTATGTTTTATATAGGTGTATTATCAATCTCTTTCACACACACACACACACACACACACACACACACACACACACACACACACACACACACACACACACACACACACACACACACACACACACACACACACACGTCATTCCTATGCTGGATGTGAAAGAGCACTTGAGAATCCTTGCCCTCTCTACCTGCCTCTCTACCTGCCCTCTCTACATGCCCTCTCACCTGCCCTCTCACCTGTGCCCGTCTCACTGAAACCCAATCGTCATAAAGAAGCTCAGAGTCTCATAGCCCAGGTCCTTAGTGGGTCTGTGGGAGGGAGGATGTGGGTGTTGGAGGAGAGGGAAGGTGGAGAGGAAGATGTGGGTGTTGGAAGAGGAGAGGTGGAGAGGAAAGAATGTGGGTGTTGGAGGAGAGGGAGGGTGGAGGAAGAATGTGGGTGTTGGAGGAGAGGGAAGGTGGAAAAAGAGATGTGGGTGTTGGAGAGAGAGGTGAAGGAAAGAAGATGTGGGTGTTGGAGGAGAGGGAAGGTGGAGAGGAAGAGATGTGAGTGTTGGAGGAGAGGGAAGGTGGAGAGGAAGAGATGTGGGTGTTTACCTATCTCTCGCTTAAATCTAAATTTGTCCAATTTAAAACCATTGTTACGAGTTCGTTCCTGGTTGGATAGTTTGAGTACCTTTGTAATATCACCTTTGTTTAGCCATGACTTCCATTTATACACCTCTATCATATCGCCCCTCACTCTACGTCTCTGGTGGGGTGTAAATTAACCTGTCTCTGTAATCAAGGTTCCTAATGCCCGGGATTAGTCTTGTCATTCTCCTCTGAATTCTTTCAAGGGATTCTAGATCTATTCTGTAGTACCGTGACCAGAACTGAACTGCGTAATCTAAGTGAGGTCTAACAAGCGCAGGATATAGTTTTAGGATGACCTCGCTAGTCTTGTAACTAACACTCCTTTGTATGAACCCAAGTACTTTGTTAGCCTTGTTACGAGCAAATACACATTGTTGACTTGGTTTATGATTCCTACTTATCGTTACTCTTAAATCTTTCTCAAAGTCGGATTTCTCTGTAAGGTGAATAAGAGGGAGAAAAGATGATGATAATGATAACAATGAAGATGAGAAGAAGAGGAAGAGATGCAGAAAGAAAAAGAAGAAACGATGCAGGAGCAGAAAGAAAAAGAAAATGGGGGGTGCAGGAGGAAGAAGAAGAAAAAAGAGAGGAGGAGGAGGAGGAAGGAGACAGACCAACCCGGAAAATTAGTGTGGCCCGGTGACGTCACGAGGAGAAAACATAGAAAGATAAACGAATTCTTTATATTTTATTTAAAAGAGCCACTGAGGTCGTGTTGCCAGCTCAGTACACAGCCTGGTGACACAGCCTAGTGACACAGCCTAGTGACACAGCCTAGTGACACAGCCTGGTGACACAGCCTGGTGACACATCGAAGTGACACAGCAACACTATATCTTACTAAATATTATAGTGTAATTCCTCTTAATCTTTTATTACCTAGTCTCTCTCTCTCTCTCTCTCTCTCTCTCTCTCTCTCTCTCTCTCTCTCTCTCTCTCTCTCCAAATTACCTCTTTAAAACTCATATTTTTGTTGTATTTTTATGTAAAGTGATTATTATTCATTACTGTTTATTATTTACATATTTCATTGTCCTCCCCTCAGTAGACGATGTTATTCACTCGGTAGTCGTGTTTCACCCCCTCCCCGCCGGTGGGTGATGATGACGTCACAACTATATTCCCAACTAAACTAACCGGAATGATGTTGATTTTTATCGGTTATTTAATGGAATTACGGTGGGTTTATTACCAGTCATGTGTACGTTTGCCGGTATACATGTATATTTGGTATATGCTACTTTATGTGTGTTTGGGATATGTGTAGATATATGCAAGTTATCGTGTACGTATTTAGGATATTCATTGATATTTGTACACATGGACCTTACGTGTTAATGTAAGTGTTTTATGTATGTATGAAACCTTACTTAGTGTACATTTAAAGTAATGCACACAAATTTTTTTATTATGAACACAAAACATTTATGTGCAC
>NW_024728843.1:17500-45000 GCF_018991925.1 Homarus americanus | reverse complement strand
GTGGCTGATTTGGGGTGGTGGTGGCTGATTGGGTTATAGTTGATACAAGTGTGGTGGCTGTTGAATAGTGATGGTTTATGGGGATAGTGGTTGATGGAGGTTATTGATGTGATTGAGGGGAGTGTCGGTTAATAAGGACACACACACACACACACACACACACACACACACACACACACACACACACACACCTGGCTCCATTATTAAGGACTCTAGGATGAAGTGAAGCAAGGAGTCAGCTGTGTAAAAAAACACCTGAAGCTTAATCGCCTGTCTCGCGCACACACCTGAAGCTTATTAAATAACAGGTGTTTTAAGCTGGCGTGTAAAAGGTGGCTTGTGCCCTTAAAACTCCATAATGGGGATTTTTCTTAATGGGTCCTTTGTCCCGAGTGGTAAAAAATTGGGCTGAGGTAATTTGCCATAGACTCCGTTGAAATAGAAAATGGGATTAGGTTACTCTCTATCGTCTTTTATTAAAACGGAAAATGGAGTTCGTTTATTTACTGTATTTTTAGTTTATTTGCTGCAGTTTTTTTGTTTAGTTGCTGTAGTGAAAGGATAATTAGTATAGTTTACCCTCCTCATCAACCAAAGAAAACGTTTTTAGTATCAACCTTCAAAGAAAATGGGATATTTACTTATATTTTTACCACTGTTAGTACATAGTGTGTTATGAGATTTTATATTCTCGCTTTGTAAATTTCGGTAAGTTACTTTTTCTTTATTTACAAGTTCTGTGATTTCTTTTACATTTAGTTTGTCTGTGATTTTCTGTGTATTATTTTTTTATGGAAGGATAAGTTTAGAGGATTACATGAAGATTAGACACACCAGTTTATTTTACCTGATGATTTAAATAAACCTTTAGATTATGTTTGGTTAGGTTAGGTTATGTCAATTTACATTATACTTGGTTAGGTTAGGTTAGGTTAGGTTATGCTAGATATGGTTAGGTTATGCTAGATTTGGTTAGGTTATATTATGTTTGGTTTGGTTACATTACGTTAGGTTAGGTTAGGTAAACGTTAGGGTGGTTTGGTTAGGTTAGGTTAGGTTAGGTTAGGTTAGGTTAGGTTAGGTTAGGTTAGGTTAGGTTATGCTAGATTTGGTTAGGTTATATTATGTTTGGTTTGGTTACATTACGTTAGGTTAGGTTAGGTAAACGTTAGGGTGGTTAATCTTAAGGTGAGATAAACTTTGGTAGCTAATCTTCCCATGATCTTTTATGAGTCGGTACCTAAGAGGGGAAAAAACAGTCTTATTTTTCTTCTTATTTTCGAGGCCTAAGGAAAAGCAGACTTATTTTTTTTCGGCCTAAGGAAGAAACTTTATTTTTTATTTTTTTAGGCCTATGATGAACTAGAAATATATTTTTTGTACATTTTGTAAGGGAATGGAAGGGAAAGGAAGGGGAGGGAAGGGAAGCTTAAGAAAAAGTATAGCAACAACGATAACAACAGGAGTAGTAAGAGCGACAACAAAAGCTAAAATAAATGACAATAAAAGCTACGACAATATTAACAACAAAAGCTACATGAAAAACAACAAAAGCTACCCATAACAAGATCAACAACAACATAAGCTAAAGCAACAAAAGCTACAAAAACAAGACCAACAACAAAAGCTACAATAAGAAGACCGATAAAAACAAAAGCTACAAAAACAATAAGAAAGCTATAATAACAAGACTAACAACAACATAAGCTTCAACAACAACAACAAAGATATAACAGGAAGAACAACAAAGGCTACGACAACAACAACAACAAAATCAACAAGAGCTACAACAGCAGACAGAAGACACAACGAGAGAAATAAAGACAGGAACAAGAGAAACAGCAATAACAGCTAGAGAAACAGGAAGAAGAGAAATAGTAATAACAGGAACAAGAGAAACGGTAATAACAGCAAGAGGAACAGGAACAAGAGAAACGGCAATAACAGCAAGAGAAACAGTAATAACAGGAACAGGAACAAGAGAAACGGTAATAACAGCAAGAGAAACAGTAGCCGGGAACAAGAGAAACAGTAATAACAGGAACAGGAACAAGAGAAACGGCAATAACAGCAAGAGAAACAGCAACAGGAACAAGAGAAACAGTAATAACAGGAACAGGAACAAGAGAAACGGCAATAACAGCAAGAGAAACAGCAACAGGAACAAGAGAAACAGTAATAACAGCAAGAGGAACAGAACAAGAGAAACAGTAATAACAGGAACAAGAGAAGTAATAACAGCAAGAGAACAGGAACAAGAAAAACAGCAATAACAGCAAGAGAAACAGAACAAGAACAGCAATAACAGCAAAGAACAGGAACAAGAGAAACAGTAATAACAGGAACAAAACGGTAATAACAGCAAGAGGAACAGGAACAAGAAAAACAGCAATAACAACAAAACAATAATAACAGGAATAGGAACAAGAGAAACGACAATAACAGCAAGAGAAACAGCAACAGGAACAAGAGAAACAGTAGCCGGGAATAATATAAACAAGAGAGCCAGGAGCAGGTGGTGTGTGTAGCAGCGGACCAACACCAATCCGGTGGCCCTACCATCTCTCTCTCTCTCTCTCTCTCCTCTCTCTCTCTCTCTCTCTCTCTCTCTTCCCCCTCTCTTTCTTTCTCTCTCTTTCTTTCTTTCTTTCTTTCTCTCTCTTTATTTATTTATTTATTTATTATCATCATCATCATCGCTCTTGGTATTAGTTTCTTATTCATTTTACACACACACACACACTAAACTCACTCACACACACACACACACACACACACACACACACACACACACACTAAACTCGCTCACACACACACACACACACACACACCCACTAAACTCCTCATTCTAACTCCTGTCGCTTCATGAGTTAACGCCCCCTGTCCACGCATTTACGCCCTACTTACCCTGTGTGTGTGTGTGTGTGTGTGTGTGTGTGAGGCGGGTCCTTCACCGGGCTAAATCAAGTGATTAATCTGCTTTAAAACTCAATAACGTGATTGTGTGATTCACTCCCGTCGACTTTAATTGAATTGTCCGCCGCGTTATTGTCGTCCCAAACACGCCCCCCCCCCCACCGTGCTTCTTTCTTCATTCATTCATTTATTCTTTAATTTCCTTCGTTTATTATTCTTTCATTTCTTTCTTTTATTTCATTCAGTTATTCTTTCATTTCCTTCATTCATATATTCTTTAATTTCCTTCATTCATATATTCTTTAATTTCTTTCATTTCATTCATTCATATATTCTTTCGTTTCTTTATTCATATATTCTTTCATTTCCTTCATTCAGTTATTATTACATTTCTTTCATATCCTTCATTCAGTTATTCTCTCACCTTTATCATTTTCTTCATTCATTTACTTATTAAACTTAGTTCATTATCTTTATTCATTTATTCTTATTTATTTAATTTTTGTTTATTTAGTTCGTTAATTTCTATCATAGTCTTCATTCTCTCCAGTCATTCATTTCATTCATTATCACCTTTTTTTATTATGCACACATTATTGTTGCCCCTTGTGTATGTATGTATGTATGTATGTATGTATGTATGTACTTAAGTAAAAGAAAAGTATATTATTAATACTTATGAATCACTGTCGCCAAAATAAAAGGAAAAAACAGTATAACGTATAATTTTTTTCAATGATTCGTCAATAAACAAACTATATTTCCCGCCAAATTAGTTACTTACCTGTATACACATAACGCTTGTAAATTTGGTTTGTGATTAATAAAGCCTAAAAAAATACCCCAATTTTATGTGGTGATGGTGGGGAGGGAAGGGGAGTGGGGAGGGAAGGGGAGTGGGGATTGGGGAGGAAGGTAAAGGAAAGTGGGATTGAGTAAGAGGGATGGGAGGAGATGGGTAGGGGGAGGGGGGGAGGTAGTTTAAGAGGGAGGTACGTGGGGGAGAGAGGGAGGAGGGGAGAGGAGGTGGAGATGAAGTGTAGGGAGGGGGGGGCAGGAGGGGGAGAAAGAGAGAGAGAACGAGTAAGGGGGGGTAGGAAGGAGGGAGGGAGAGGAGGAGAGGGAGAAGGGAGAGAGGAGGGAGAGAATCAGTGATGTGGCTATAAATTAATTCAATAGGATTTTGGA
Organism: Homarus americanus; assembly: GCF_018991925.1. Classification (NCBI taxonomy): domain Eukaryota; kingdom Metazoa; phylum Arthropoda; class Malacostraca; order Decapoda; family Nephropidae; genus Homarus; species Homarus americanus. The sequence goes on along the minus strand of NW_024728843.1, from coordinate 40,896 downwards.
AAATTTTCAAACTCTTTATGCAAATATTTTCGGGTTTCGATTATGAGTAAATATGTGACTCGGCGTATGGCAAGGCCTCACACCCGCTGTTTGTTCGTGTGTTTTTGTTTGTTTGTTTGTTTGTTTTATGTTTATGGTAGTACGTGCCTCTGTGAACTGTATGCATAATACATACATAAGCATTGGTGCACACACATAAAATTGCACACACACACACATATATACAGTATGGAGAGAGAGAGAGAGAGAGAGAGAGAGAGAGAGAGAGAGATTTTATTTAAATATCAGTCTTAACTTTCTTATCAACACACTAAACATTACTGTTTACGTAATTAACATTCTTACATATATAAACATTATAACTAACATTCTTACATATATAACCATTAAAACTAACATTCTTACATATATAACCATTAAAACTAACATGAACACTTCTATAGGCATTACACTTCACATTCTCAAATATAAACATTAAAACTAACATTCTTACATATATAAACACAGTCGGGTCCCTCACTCTTGTTCTCTGTTTACAATAAAAACTTGACTCAGAAATGTTTATACTTGGAATATAAAAACATATTTAACTTGTCTTTTGGAGTGCAGAGAATTGGGACGTGTTTTGGGGTCCCGTATAGAGAATTGGAACATATTGGGGGTAAAAATAAATATATAGGAAATTGGAACATATTTTTTTTACACATCCGTACATAAAATTATAACAAAATCGAAATATATAAATTTTGGGAGGAAAACAAACTTAGATTATTATTTTTTTTCGATATAGAAATAGGATATACAACCATTACATACATACAGTAAATATACTTAATAAGATTATAGAAAATGAAAAAATACTTTGTTTATTGGTATAGAAAATAGAATCGATATAAATGTATATATTTTTTTAAAGATATAAAAAAAATCAATATATTTATAAATTTGTTCATATACTAAATGCAATATGTATATTTGGTTCATATAAAAATGGTAATATACATATATTTTGCTCACAGAAAATAATGTATACAGCATTTTGTTTGTATAGAAAATGGGAATATATATATATTTTAAGGGAAACAGCAGCAAAAAAATATATATACCGTAAAATCACCATATATTTTACTGAATATATATAAATTTTGGGAATATTGGAAACCCATTTAATATATATATATATATATATATATATATATATATATATATATATATATATATATATATATATATATATATATATATATATATATATATATATATATATATATATTATTTATTTTTATTTTTTTTAATGGGTACAGAATGTGTTTTGTATGACCAATTAAAACACCGAAAGAAATATTGTGGGTTGGAAAAAATTAGGTTTTAATTATTGGCTAGAGTGAGTATTTGAAATGTTTCCCTTTCTCTCTCTCTCTCTCTCTCTCTTTTCTTCTGTTTGTCTGTGTCTGTCCTATTTCTATTTTCTCTCTTTTTTTCTTTTTTCTTTTTCTTTCATTCTTTCTTTCTGTCTCTTATACTTCTCTCTCTCGTCCCTTATGCTTCACTTTCTACTCCTCCCCCTCACTTTCTACTAATTTCCCCTCACTTTCTACTCCTCCCCCTCACGTTTTACTCATATCCCCATTTACTTTCCCCTCACTTTCCATTTACTTTCCCTCACTTTCTCTCGCCGGGCCTTCAGTTCTCTACTCGATCACAACTCTCACACCATTTTTTAATCCTCATTATTGGATGAATCGGCTGACTCAGGCTCTCTGTCCCCCCCTCCCTGTCCCCCTCCCCCTCCTCCCTCCCCCCTCCTTACCCCCCAGGGAGGAGAGAGAGGGGGAGATGGGGAAGAGAAGGATGGGAAGGGTAAGAAAGAGAGTGGGGAGTTGTGGGATGGAAAGAGGAAGGGGATAGAAATGGTGAAGAGTGGGAAAGGTGGAGATGGTGAGAGGAGAGAGGAGGAGGAGAGGAATGGGAAAAGAGGATGGTGGATGGGAGGTAAGCAGAGGGGAAGATGGATAAGAAAAGGGGGATTCATTTGTCTATCCATCTATCCATACACCCATCCGTCCGTCCGTCCGTCCGTCTGTCCGTAAGTTGTCCACACGATAACATGAACAAATATAATTGGAGAAACAGACCAACAGAGACCGTAGTATTGATATAAATATACCACTATATACATATAATATAAACTATGAAATATACAGATCTTCTATAAATTACAAAATTTATATATATAGTTAAAAAAAGAACTCCAGAACAAATTCAAACATAATTTATTCACAAAAAAATCAATCAAATAAAAAAAAAATCTTAATGTAAAAAAAAAAAAATGAAATAAGGTAAAAAAAGTAACAACGGATCCAAACACACTTTAACGTCATTTAAAACACCGTAGAATCCAACACACACACACACACACACACACACACACACACGTCCCAATTACACGCGGAAGAGAAACATTACAGCAAAACGATTTCAAATATATGTAATGGGGTTTAATTTCCCAAGTGGTCCTTCAGCGGGGCTAATAATATGCAGATTATATAATATTATAATACTTAGTTCTCCAAGCCCCAGCTCTCTCTCTCTCTCTCTCTCTCTCTCTCTCTCCATTTACTCTTTCAACTCCTTCCTTCTGTCTCCACTCCCCAAACCCCTCTCCCTAACTGCAACCACGCCCCCTGTCTCCCTCTCTCTCTCCCTTCCCCCACTCCCTCCTCCCTCCCTCCTCCCTCCCTCCCTCCCCCTCCCTTCCCCCTCCCCCTCCCACCCTTCCCCCTCCCTCCTCCCTTCCAGATCCTTTCTCCTCCTGACATCTCAATTTTCACACTGTGACCCAAATTGACTTAGTGGTGGTAGTAGTAGCTGTGGAGGCGGTAGTTGTGGCTGGATAGTGGTAGCTGTGTTGGGACAGTGGTTGTGGCTGGGACAGTGGTGAAGAAGGGGATAGTGGTAGTTGTGGTTGGGATAGTGGTAGTTGTGGTTGGGATAGTGGTAGTTGTGGTTGGGATAGTGGTAGTTGTGGTTGGGATAGTGGTAGTTGTGGTAGTTGTGGTAGTTGTGGTTGAGTGGTATTGGTAGTTCGGAGGGCGTGGTGGTGAAGAAGAAGAAGAAGAAGAAGAAGAAGAAGTTATTTATGGGCGAAAAAATTCTCTTACTACCACTTAACACGACCACTTAACTATTTAATACGGTCCACTTAATGCAGCCACTTAACACGACTACTTAACACAACCACTTAACACAATCATTTAATATGACCACTTAACACAGTCACTTATTACCACTTACCACGACCATTTAGCACAACCACTTAATACAGCCACTTAACACAGCCACTTAACACAGCCACTTAACACAGCCACTTAACACAGCCACTTAACACAACCGCTTAAGGCTGACAGCTAAAACACGACCACTTAAGGCTGACAGCTAAAACACGGCCACTTAAGGCTGACAGCTAAAACACGACCACTTAACACGACCACTTAAGGCTGGCAGCTAAAACACGACCACTTAACGCTGACAGCTTAAACACGACCACTTAAAGACACGACCAATTAATACTACCTCTTAACACGACCACTTAACGCTGACAGCTAAAACACGACCACTTAAAGACACGACCAATTAATACTACCTCTTAACACGACCACTTAACGCTGACAGCTAAAACACGACCACTTACAGACACGACCAATTAATACGACCACTTAACGCTGACAGCTAACGTTAAATAATTTTTCCAAGGTGTTCTAAGTGTCACGTGAGCTGCCGCCTTAATGAATGACTTTCATCAAATTAGAGAATAATTAATTTGACGGCGAGATTTGTGGTGGTGATGGTGGTAGTCGTGGTGGTGATGGTGGTAGTCGTGGTGGTGATGGTGGTAGTCGTGGTGGTGATGGTGGTAGTCCTTCCTTATCATTTCTCCTTCCTTCCTCCTTCATTTTTCCTTCTTTTTCTTTCTTCTCATTTCTCCTTCCTTCCTTCCTTCCTTCCTTCTTCTTCCTTCTTCTTCTCTAAAATATTTACTCACCTGAATAAATCAACTGAAATATATAAATTGAAGACCTCAACGTATAGTAGTTAGTGAGCCATCAATGACGTTATCCTTGAATTTGCCCAGTGTGAGAAGCGGAGGTTCATTCCCGTGTTGTGTGGGGGGGTGTGTTAGGAGGTGTGTTAGTGTTCAGAATTGGTGTTGTAGGGGGGTGTTGGGGGGTGAGTGGTGTTGGCAGGAGGTGTGTTGGTGTTGGAGAGTGTTGGAGTGTTTGTGGTAATCCTCTTTTGTTTTCTCTGTCATCATTCTTTCCTGTATTAGACACGCACACACCTTTACCTATATCTATCTACCTACACACACACACACACACACACACAAGAAAATGAAGAAAAAAAATCAAAGAAAATCGGAAGTTCTCGATTTTCAAAAAAGATAGAAGCTGGAGATAAGAGGGATGAGAGGTGTGGGGTGAGAGAGATGAGAGGGTAGGGGTGAGAGGGGTGGGAGGGGATGGATGAGAGGGGAGCGGTGAGAGGGATAAGAGGGGAGGGGTGAGGGCGAGAGAAGAGGGATAGGAACGATGAGAGGGAGAGAAGGGAGTGAATGGGGAAGCAGATAGAGGTAGGGACACAAAGAGGTTCTCCCCTCCTCTCCCCTCTTTTCCCCTCTTCTTCCCTCCTCTCCCCTCATCTCCCCTCATCTCCCCTCTTCTCCCCCTTCATCCCCCCCTCATCTCCCCTCCTCTCCCCTCCTCTCCCCTCATCTCCCCTCCTCTCCCCTCCTCTCCCCTCATCTCCCCTCCTCTCCCCTCATCTCCCCTCTTCTCCCCTCAGTCTGACAATTCACTTCTACTCGAGGAAATTCTCCCACATGTGAGCGTTTATTTTACGATTCGAAAATTAATATTGAAAGCCGATGTTTACACTCGGCTGGCCAAATGACGGCTGTGAGAGGGAGGCTGTGAGAGTGGGATGTGAGAGGGAGGGAGAATTGAGCCTTAGGGACAGTCTTGACGGCTGTGAGAGGGAGGCTGTGAGAGTGGGAGGTGAGAGGAGGAGAGATTGAGCCTTAGGGGTCTTGAAGGGACAGAGGGAGGATAAGAGTGTGAGGGAGAGGAGGAGTGGGGATGAAGTTGGAAGAGGGTGATGTTGGGAGGTGAGAGTGAGTGCTGGGAGAGTCTCTTAAATGTTTGGACAGAGATTATGGGTTGTGTCTCTTCCCTTGCCCACCATCCCCCTCACCCCCCCCCCTCACCCCTCTCCCCCTTACCCCTCTCCCCCCCCCCTCACCCCTCTCCCCCTTACCCCTCCCCTCACCCCTCTCCGGGCCGTCAGTCAGAGAGGTGACAGAGGATTTTAATGTATCCCAAGTTTGAAGACCGACACTGAAACTTTCTAGACTCTCCCAGTGATTAGTTGTCACCCCTACTCTCTCTCTCTCTCTCTCTCTCTCTCTCTCTCTCTCTCTCTCTCTCTCATAGGTGTCTTTTCTTCCTTTCTCTTTCTATCATTCCTTTCCCTTTCTTCTCCTCCTCTTCTCTCCCACCTCTCCTCCCTCCTCTTTCTCTCCCCACCCTCCTCTTCTCCCCACCCTCCACCTCTCTCTTTCTCCCACCCTCCTCCTCTCCCACCCTCCCTCTTCTCCCACCCCTCCTCCTCTCCCCACCCTCCTTCCTCTCTCCCCACCCTCCCTCTTCTCCCCCCTCCTCCTCTCCCACCCTCCCCTCCCTCTCCCACCCCTCCCTCCTCTCCCCATCCCTCCCCTCTCCCCACCCTCCCTCCTCTCCCACCCCCCCCCTCTCCCCACCCTCCCTCTCTCCCACCTCCCCCTCCTCTCCCCCCCTCCTCCCCTCCCACCCTCTCCCCTCTCCCACCCCCTCTCCTCCTCTCCCACCCCCTCCCCACCCTCCCTCCTCCCCCCCACACCCCCCCTCCCCCCCTCTCCCCCCCTCTCCCACCCCCCCTCTCCCCCCCTCCTCCCCACCCCTCTCTCCCCCCCCCTCTCCCACCCCCCTCTCCCCCCCCTCCTCTCCCACCCCTCCCCCCTCCCCCCCCCTCTCCCTCTCTCTCACAGGTAACTTGGTCACACCTTCAATAATTTATCGAGGTCCTATTATACCCCGCACGTGTCCTCGAGGGTGCTGGTTATAGTCTGTTTGTCTCTGTCTGTCTGTCTATCTATCATCTATCTATCTATCTATCTATCTATCTGTCTGTCTGTCTGTCTGTCTGTCTGTCTGTCTATAAGTGTCTGTTTGTCAGGTTATCTAAATGTCTCTCTCTGTCTATCTGTCTTTCTGTATCCGTCTGTCTGTCTCTCTGTCTCTTATCCCAGGGCGTCCAACTGGCTTCTATTCACCAGTCGGACTTAAGTGGGATTATCGTCCTTAAGTCTAAAGTGGTATTTCGGTCTTATGGGATTTGCCGCTCGGTCTCAGGCGTAATTTTTGGCTTCAAGTCCAACACCGTCATTGGTCTTGATCTCTCAAGTCCACAGTGGATAACTTAATTTCGGGACTTATTGTAGATTATAAAGTCCACACTGTAATATGGACGTAAATTAGATTGTCTTTGTTTGAGATTGGACTTTCGGGGACAGGTCCATCTCTTGGACTTACGATGGACTTGCTGGTGTTCTTGTCTAAATTTGATAATGGACTTTTAAGTGTATAAGTCCATAATATTTTTCTCTCTTCTTGGACTTACGTTGGACTTGAGGGTTTCACGTTGAAAATACCGTTATCCACACGCCAAGAAAGACTTATTTGGCCTTAGTTTTAGGTAAATTTCTCAACTTCAAGTCCAGTTGGTGTTGGACTTGCGGTTTTAAATGTTTTAGTTTTGAGGTTTACAATGTCTCATATTTTTTTCTTCTGTCTTCCCAGGTGAGTTGTGCAGTGTTTATCTCTCCCACCAAGAGCTGAGGAGGAAGCTTAGATCATCCGGTTGGTGAGTAGGGAAGCCTCTTTGCAGTGTGAGAGGTGAAGAATGAAGCCTTGATATTTAGTTGTCTTTAGCTGAGGAGTGAAGCCTCTATCTTTAGCTGTCTTTAGGTGAGGAATGAAGCCTTTATATCTAGCTGTCTTTAGGTGAGGAATGAAGCCTTTATATCTAGCTGTTTTTAGGTGTGGAGTGAAGCTTCTATATCTAGCTGTCTTTAGGTGAGGAATGAAGCCTTTATATCTAGCTGTCTTTAGGTGTGGAGTGAAGCTTTTACCCCCTAAGAGGTTAAAGTTATCAGACAAGTTAACATATAATAAAGATTTATGTATGAGGAAGCCCCCCTTAACCCCTTCACTGCGGGGACCACACGTTTAAACTTATATTTGGTTAAAGCCAGACGATTTTACTCAGCTCAGAGGCGACCCCGTACATAGGGGATTAGTAGACTATCCCCACTAAGTCTGAGGGATTCCTACCTAGGTGTGAGGGAATCCTACCCAGGTGTGAGGGATTCCTACCGAGGTGTGAAGGAATCCTATCCAGGTGTGAAGGATTCCTAACCGGGTGTGAGAGAATCCTACCCAGGTGTGAGAGAATCCTACCCAGGTGTGAGAGAATCCTACCCAGGTGTGAGAGAATCCTACCCAGGTGTGAGAGAATCCTACCCAGGTGTGAGAGAATCCTACCCAGGTGTGAGGGAATCCTACCTGGAAAAAATTCTACCTACCCACGAAAAAAATCCCCCCCAAAAAAAGAAAAAAAATCTTGAAATTTAAGAATCACAGAAGTTATATTTTCTTTACTTACACAATTTACAAGGCGACTAATTACACAAATTTGAAAATTCCATCCAGGTAAGACTAGTGTTTGCATATGTTATTACCTGTATGCTAATTACTGCAGAAGAACTGGTTAAGTAAAGTCATGGCAAACTTCCTTATTATGCAAATTACATTAAGAATATATTCTGAGAGAGAGAGAGAGAGAGAGAGAGAGAGAGAGAGAGTATTTTCTCGTTCCATGCTTTTTTCCTTCCTCTCTTTTTACTCTTCCTTCTTCCATCCTCCCTCTTTTATTCTTCATTCCTCCCTCTTTATTCTTCCTTCTTCCTTCGCCCCTTTCACCTTCTCCCCCTCTTACTTTTTCGTCTTCTACCGCTTCCTTCCTTCACCTAACCTCCCTTTTCAACTCTCTCTCTCTCTCTCTCTCTCTCTCTCTCTCTCTCTCCCAAGGCCTGCCATATGCGCATATTCATAATGACAGTTTTTAATCTATATGGAAAATACTTAGCCCGGAGAGAGAGAGAGAGAGAGAGAGAGAGAGAGGACTGACAAATATAATGCGATATAGAGAATGAGAGAGATAGTGAGAGACAATGAAAGAGAAATAAAAACAATGATAAACAGTGCATGAAACAGACAGTGCTAACCCGCCGGCAATAATAATAATAATAATAATAATAATAATAATAATAATAATAATAATAATAATAATAATAATTATCTAAGACCCTCACGCTACCACTCTCAACGCCTAACTGTATATAAACGGTTCACTTCTCTTAACAGTAACCGTTACGTCGCGTCTCTCTCTCTTCACCGTATATAAACGGGCGATACAAACAAGGCAGTTTGTGGGGGGATGGTCGTTACGATAGATTAGGGTCGTTACAGTCTTTGGCGGCAAGATTGGTGTGTGTAATTACAACTAGACTATTACTGTTGGTGTGTGTGTGTGTGTGTGTGTAATAATAATAATAATAATAATAATAATAATGATAATAATTAACGGTTTATTGAAAAAGTTCTGCAGCCCGAAGGCTGAAAATATACATTAGACAAAAATGACTTATTACATATAAAGACATGGGGTGGGTGAGTCGTTTAACAAAAGCTTTCATTATTAAAAGGAGAAGGAACATGAACTGAACATACAAATAGTTTACAGTTGATGGCCCGGGCTGGTCTCTTGCCATACTGTGTGAGGTCACGTAGGCCACGTGGTTCAGTAACTCGTCCGTAGGTGTTGATATGAAGGACCTCACGTGGTCATGGAGACACAGGGTGGTGTGGTGTTCACGTGGTGCAGTAACTCGTCATCGGGTGTTGATATGAAGGATCTCAAGTGGTTCTGGGGACACAGTGTGGTGTGTGGTGTCACAGCACTCTCACTCTCTGCTAGGAGGTGCTGGGTGTTATCTCGTAGTCAGGTGTAAAACACTGGTGTGTGTGTGTGTGTGTGTGTGTGTGTGTGTGTGTGTGTAAGTGGCGTGTATGTTAAAGTGGTTTATATATATATATATATATATATATATATATATATATATATATATATATATATATATATATATATATATATATATATATATATGTGTGTGTGTTTCTGTGTTAAATGTGTATGTATGTGTGTTTAAGTGGTGTGCGTATCTCTTGTGTCTGTCTTTCTTCATGTGGGTATGAGATGGGTTAAGATGGACTTGAACGAGTTAGCAGTGAGTTAAGGCTCTTGGGGCGAGTATTCCCTCTCTAAGTGGATCTTAAGCTCATTACAAATGGGGGTAATTTGTTATGTGTGTTAGGAGCAAGTGTTTACCATCATCTGTGCCCTGGGGGGAGGAGGGGGGGGTGGATTAGCTGGCCTTCGTCTGCGTCATCTCAGGGTCGTTCCTCTGTCGTTGTGTGTTTTGGGTCGTGTATGTATCATTTCTCTCGTCGCTTTTTGTTTTGGGGTTTACGTCGTTTATTCGTTTACGTCGTTTATTTTTACGTCGTTTTCGTTTAGTTTTACGTCGTCTTTTTTCTGTAGAGAGGCGAGGAAGAGGTGGCTTTTCTTCCTGTGTGTGTGTGTGTGTGTGTGTATGTGTGTGTGTATGTGTATGTGTATGTGTGTGTGTGTGTCCGACAGGTCTTTCTCTCTAACAAATGCTGCCATTAGTCTGTGCCTTTACCTATCTGTCTGTGTGTGTCTTAACCTGTCTGCTTACCTGCCTGTGTATGTGTGTGTGTGTGTGTGTGTGCACGTATTTACCTGCCTGCCTGCCTGCCTGCCTGCCTGCCTGCCCGACTGACTGGCTGGCTGACTGGGTGAGTTTGTATTAGCCAGATGTGTGAGAGGAGAACTCGAGGCGTGACTGATGTCGCCATTTGAAGCCTGTCAGATGCCGGGTGTGTGTCCGAGGTAGCTTCTCTCTCTCTCTCGCTCTCTCTCTCTCTCTCTCTCTCTCTCTCCTTCGTATCCCTAAATTTCTCCATTTATTGCCATATTCCTCTTCTTATCCCCTTAATTACTTCTCCCATTTTCTTGATTCCCTTTAAATATTCTTACGTATTGCCTTATTATTCCTGCTTATCGCCTAATTCTTCCTACTTATCGTCTTATTCTTCCTATGTATCGCCTTATTCTTCCTACGTATCGCCTTACACCTCTCGTTATTGTCTTATTACTCTCGTTATTGCCTCACACCCCTCGTTATTGCCTTATTTCTCTCGTTATTGCCTTATTCTACCTACGTATCGCCTTAATATTCCTACGTATTGCCTTACACCTCTCGTTATTGCCTTGCACCTCTCGTTATTGCCTTACACCTGCCCCCACCTTATATAACTTATGGTGAATTTTCCGCTAGACGGGTTCCATTTGTTGCCTCTGGTCGCTTTCCTCCTTCCTCTCCAATACTTCTGCTACATTTACCATATTTTCCGCTACGTTTGCTAGACTTGTTGCTGCTACATGTGGTATGTTTGTCGCTGCACTGCTAACATTTTTATTTTTTTGGTGATTACCGGTTGTGTTTTGTTTTTCCATCCTAAATCTGGTGTATTTTCCCATTAATGTGCTATATTTTTCCCTTAATCTGCTATATTTTTCCCTTAATCTGCTATACATTCGTTGCCATATTAACTTTATTTTTCACACACACACACACACACACACACACACACACACACACACACACACACACACACACACACTAAAAAAATAAAATAGCCTTAAAAGCTCTCATCTAATTAGCTGGAGTAATAATATCTGAAAGGGAAAAATTAAAACAAAGGATTTTAATGTGTTTTTTCCTGTGAGAGAGAGAGAGAGAGAGAGAGAGAGAGAGAGAGAGAGAGAGTGTGGAGAAAAGGAGAGAGAGAGGGGGTGTAGTTGGTGTAGGTGTAGGTAGGTGGGGTGTAGGTGGGATGGGTGTAGTCGTCGTGGGTGTGTGTGGGCGAGGGGGGGTGTATGTGGGCGGGACATAATAGACAGAGGTGAGTGAAGGCGAGGTAAGTGCGTGGAGGCTAACCGTCCACCATCTGTCATGTACTAGAACTAGACTGATGTTCCCTCAGGACCTCCCTCCTTTCTTCCCTCACTCCTCCTTCATCCGTCCCTCCCCCTCCTTCATCCCTCCTCCTCCATCCCTCCCTCCCTCCTTTCATTCCTCCCTCCCTCCTTCATTTCTATCTCCCTCCTTTCATTCTTCCCTCCCTCCCTCCTCCCTCCCTCCCTCCCTCCCTCCCTCCCTCTCACACACCTACCCTCCCTCCCTCCTTTCCTCCTTCTCTCCCTCCCTCCTTCTCTCCCCTCCCTCCTTTCCTCCTTCTCTCTCCTCCCTCCCTCTCACACCTACCCTCCCTCTCCTCCTTTCCTCCTTCTCTCCCTCCCCTCCTCTCTCACCTACCCCTCCTCCCTCCTTTCCCTCCTTCTCTCCCTCCCTCCCTCTACCCTCCTCCTCCCTCCTTTCCTCCTTCTCTCCCTCCCCTCCTCTAACACTTCCTCCCTCCTTTCCTCCTTCTCTCCCTCCCTCCCTCTAACACCTACCCTCTCTCCTTCCCTCATTTCATCCCTCCTCCTTCATCCTTCCACCCTTTCAACCCTCCCTCCCTTCTCTCATTTTTCCCTCTTACACTTACCCTCCCTCCTTCTCTTCCTCTCCCTCTCACACCTACCCTCCCTCTTTCCCTCCCTCCCTCTCACTTTTACCCTCTCTCCTTCACACTTTCCCTACCCTCCCTCTTTCCCCCTTCTTTTCTCTTACCTCCCTTTCACCTTCCCTCCCTCTCTCATTCCCTCTCATCCCTTCCTCCTCCTCTCATCGCTTTCCCCCTCTCACATAAGTGGTAGTGTCGAGGGTGTAGCCGTGACAAGTGCACTTTTGTTATGGGTGTAAGTGTGTAGTGTAGTGGTGGAAGTGTTTATAAGTGAGCACCAGAAGTTTTTAAGTGTATAAGTGAGCACCAGAAGTTTTTAAGTGTTTATAAGTGAGCACCAGAAGTTTTCAAGTGTTTATAAATGAGCACCAAGTTTTTAAGTGTTTTATAAGTGAGCACCAGAAGTTTTTAAGTGTATAAGTGAGCACCAGAAGTTTTTAAGTGTTTATAAGTGAGCACCAAAAGTTTTTAAGTGTATAAGTGAGCACCAGAAGTTTTTAAGTGTTTATAAGTGAGCACCAGAAGTTTTTAAGTGTTTATAAGTGAGCACCAAAAGTTTTTAAGTGTATAAGTGAGCACCAGAAGTTTTTAAGTGTATAAGTGAGCACCAGAAGTTTTTAAGTGTTTATAAGTGAGCACCAGAAGTTTTTAAGTGTTTATAAGTGAGCACCAGAAGTTTTTAAGTGTTTATAAGTGAGCACTAGAAGTTTTTAAGTGTTTATAAGTAAGCACCCTAAACCGTAACGCCTTATTATATACATTACTTAAATATATACATGCTAGTATATACATTCTCTTATGGTTTAGAAATACTTAAATAATTCCTTACATAATCTCTCGCCTCTCTCTCCTCTGTGTAGACTATAAACATTACTTAGAATTTATATTATATACATTATCAAGTGGTCTTACCTAAAATATATATAATATACAGTACTCATTACCTAAAATTGTGATGTGATACACTACCCAAAATTTATATTGTATAAACATTGCCTAAAATTTATATATATTCATATTACCTAAAGTTTATTTAATATGTACATTACCTAGATTTATATAACAGGCATTAATTAGAATTTATATACCGGTATTATACATATTAAGTAAAATTTATATAATACACATTGTCCAAAATTTATATTATACATTTTAGTCGATTTTGTTTCCATTTTAATACAATACTGGGAATGACTAGTTATTAATAGCAGATAATTTACAGTAATCAGTGTGTTAAGATTTATATTACCCATAAAACATGTCTCCAACTAAACTAACCATATATATTACCTATAGACATCTCACCAGTCTTTAAATAATCGTTCAGAATGTTTCGTTTGTTATCAGGAAAATATTTAGGTGATTCTTAACGTCCGTTTAGTAATTTATATGAGTCATAAATTATCGTTCTTTATCTCAGCTTTACCTATATAAATTAACCCGATATTTCAACTGTATTTTATATATTTCGTAATGTTTCGTTCTTATCCAGGAATATTGTAGGTGGAGTGAACGTTTGTTTTTGATAATTTTGTAACATTATATTAGTCGTGTCAATTGATTTTGTTTTGTTTTTAATAATTTTAATGAATTTTAAGATATTTTAAAATCCAAATTATTCAATGTTTCATAAAATTTCTTAAAGTTTCGGTTGTTGTCTAAAAATGTATGAGCGAATTTATTTTACTATTGAAATCCATCGCCTCAGTTATATTATATCAATAAATTTCGTATAGTCTTGAGTATGTGTGTTTTATTACGAAGAGGAGGAGGGAAGGTGGGAAGAGAAAGGTGGGAATAGGAGGAGGAAAGATGGATGGAAGGGAGGAGGGCTGGAATGAAGAGGAGGAAAGGTGAGAGGAGAAGGAAATATGGGAGGGAAAGGAGGGAAGGTGGGAGGAGGAGAAGGAAGGTAGAAAAAGGAGGAGGGTAAAGAAGGAAAGAGAGAGGAGGGAAAAGTGGAAGGGGGGGTAAGAGGGAGGAAGGAAGAGTAGGATAGTCTGGAAGGGAGAAAAGATAGGAAAGCTATGGAAAGTAAGATGGTGAGGGAAGCAGGCAGGTAGGGAGGGAGAGAAGCTGAGAGACAAAAGGAAAGTAAATGAGAGAGAGAGAGACCTGGAAGACTCAGACTCAGACTCACATTATCTCTCGTAACAGGAAATACGAGAGTCTTAAACCAATTTAGACGCCATTTTTTTATTCCAGGGCCATTTATCGTCATTGCTTCGTCGAGTCAGAGGAACATTAAAACTACGACTCCGGATTATCGCAGGTTTATACTCGAGTCTCAACGTAATACAGACGCCATTTTACGAGTCATTTTAACGTTAATGTCATCGTGTGAGTTAGTTAAATATGCATCTCTTATGGGTGCAGTTAAGGATGGAAATTTAACTGGTGAATCTTTGTGTTGTAACTTATGAACTTTTAGCCTGTAACTAGCATGTAACTCTAACCTGTAACTGTTGTTAATTTTGCTGTTGTTAATTTTGCTGTTGTTGTTAATTTTACTGTTGTTAATTTTACTGTTGCTGTTGCTTTTAATACTGTCAAAATAACCGTTTCTCTTGTTAATGCTGTCAGTTTTACGGTTTCGACCACTGCTGTTGTTACCACCTGCTGTGACTGCTGTTCTATGTTCCTGCTGTACATCTGCTGTTCCACGGGCCGCTGTATCGTATTCATTGTGTTCGTTCAGACAATTTGAATAATTAATAAAACTTTCCCGTGTTATTCCAAGAATGAAATATACTTTTTTTTTAAAACGTTGGAGAGAGAATTTTTTTTTTTTTTACTTTTATATCAAATTTTTAAAAACTAGTATTTTTTTTTGTATTGTTCTTATTGCTGTAGCCCTTATTTAGTGATGGATCGGATGGTTAGATTTCTGACGTGTGTGTGTGTGTGTGTGTGTGTGTGTGTGTGTGTGTGTGTCCCGTCCGTCCGTCCGTCCGTCCGTCCGCCGCGTCCCCTCCTCCTCCCTACTTCCATATCACTCCCTCACCATCTTCTCTTCATCCTCTCCACCACCTCACCACTCCCCTCCAGCATCCTCCTTACCACTCCATCTCACCACCCCTCACCTTTACTTCCCTCTCATCTCACTCTTCCCTCCCTCCCCATCCCTCTCTTTCCAACCACCCTTTTCCCCTCCTCCTCCTCCCCTCTGAACTTTCCTCCCCTCGCTCTCCTCCTTCCCCCCTCCCTCTCACCCCCTCCCTCCACCCCCTCCCCTCACCACTGTAGTATCTCAACTTTCCATTTGTGTAATAGCTAGGTGGCAGTAACAATACATTGGTCGTTTTTTAGGAGGTATTTTTCAGTCATTGTGTTGGGGCGAGTCGTAAGTATTGACACCTACGGAGTCTGATGTGAGGCTCCCCCGTGTTAGTTTTAAACGTGTGCATATTAACTTAACTCTGTTCAGATGTTGGTTTAAATTTTTGTTGTTAATTTCTCAAGTTGTCAGGTTGTTTAGTTTACGAATATATCTTTTTTTTATCTTAGTAATGGGATGTTAGTTTTTGTTTATGGATTAATTTCAGATTCGTCGTTTGTTAATTAAATGTTAATATTGTCATCTGAATCGTCACTGAAGATGTTATTTGTTATTGGTTAAATATTATCATCTATACCATCAAAGGATATTTGGTTAGGTTAGGTTAAGTTAGGTTAGGTTAGGTTAGGTGTGCTGTGGCTGAGTGGATGCAGCACTCTATTCCTGTCCTAAAGGTCACTGCTTCGATCCCTGGGCTTTCCTAATCAACCGGGTCGAGTGTAGTGTCGACCATGTTGGTTTGGTTATAATGATGTTATTTTTAGATATTTAACATCCTTTCGAGTCTCTCAGATGTTAGTTTTATGTTCATCATCCACCAAGTCACTAGATGATGTTTAAATTAACTCATGTTAGTTTCGCATTTAACACTCCCTTATGTTAGTTTAGTGATGTTAGTTAAACATTTAAACCCCGAACATAAGGAAGGTGATCCATTAACATCCTCGAGATATAAAAATTTTCTTCAATATTAACATTGGAGTCGTCACACAAACAAACATTCCCACTTACAAACAAATAAACACACACCACACACACACACACACACACACACACACACACACACACACACACACACACACACAAGGGCTGAGGCGTAGATTCTAAGATTGTTCTGAAAAATAGTGAGAGAGAGAGAGAGAGAGAGAGTTTCATCTTAGTGAAGGCAGTAAAACCTGGTCAAGTCTTTACCTAGTATTTCATTCTCATCTTCATATAAGTTTTACCTAAAGTTAAATTACCTGTCGTACTGCTCTTTGTCTTAAGGGGCTAATGGTGGGTGTATCTAAGGGGTTAAGGGGGGATGTGTATTCAGGGGTAAAGGGTTTGTGTGTGTGTATAATGGGTTAAGGGGGTGTGTGTATAATGGGTTAAGGGGTGTGTGTGTATAATGGGTTAAGGGGGTGTGTATGTAAGGGGTTAATGATGTATGTCTCTCAGGTGTTAAGGGGTGTTTGTATCTAATGGGTTAAGGGGTGTGTATCTAAGGGGTTAAGGGATGTGTGTATCTAAGGGTTAAGGGGTGTGTATCTAAGGAGTTAGGGGGTGTGTGTATCTAATGGGGTAAGGGGTGTGTGTATCTAAGGGCTTAATGGGATGTGTATCTAAGGGGTTAATGGGATGTGTAACTAAGGGGATAATGGGGTGTATCTAATGGGTTAATGGGTTTGTGTATCTAAGGGGTGTGTGTTTCTAAGGGGTTAATGGGGTGTGTAACTAAGGGGTTAATGGGGTGTGTATATCTAAGGGGTTAATGGGTGTGTGTGTGTGTAACTAAGGTGTGTGTGTGTGTGTAAAACTAAAGGTTAATGGGAGTGTGTCTAGCGAAGGGTTTTCTAAGGGATGTGTATGTAACTAATGGAGGCATGTAGCTAAGGGGTAACTTATGTATAGCTAAAACAAATACTAAGGGACGTGTGTAGGTAAGGAATGCGTGGTACCTATGGTTAAGCTAATGGAAGGGGGGGGGTGAGTACATAGGTAAGGGTGGACACTTAGATAAAGAGTCGTCTGATAGATTAGGAGATTAAGACTGGTTAGATTAGATTAGATTTGGTCGATTAATGATAGCTTAAGATATTAGATAAATTGCGAATCGGGCTGGTAGATTGGTAGATTGGAACTGGTAGAGGAATGGTCGATTAGAAGTAAGGTTGATTGGGTGCGGGATTGGTAGTGGTGGTAGATTACTAGTAGATAGTAGAGGAGGCAATCTACTCAAGCTGACAGTACGAGGAAATGGAATCTTGAAATATACGACCCGGAGTTATTTGACTGTGTTGGGTCATGTTGTGGTGGTGGTGTTGGGTGGTAGTGATGGTAGGTGGTGGTGATGGTGGTAGGTGGTGGTGGTGGTAATGGTGGTAGGTGGTGGGGGTGATGGTTGGTGGTGGTGATGGTTGGTGGTGGTAGTGATGGTTGGTAGTGGTAGAAGGTAGTGGTAGTAGGTGGTGGTAATGGTAGATATTGTGGTTATTTTGGTCGGTCTCGTGTGTGTGTGTGTGTGTGTGTGTGTGTGTGTGTGTGTGTGTGTGTGTGTGCTGACTGGATGCCTTCTGACAGTTATTGGCGAGGGACGGAAAAGGGAGGGAGAAGGGGTGAGGGTGTGAGGGGGAGGATGAAGGACAAATATTGGATTTAAAAAGTGTGTGAAATGCAAAAATTTGCGGATCAACACCAGATGCGTGAATTTTGCAATGCTCCTAAGACAATCTATGGCCCAACTACTCATGATGCAGCCTCCTCCGCTCATCCGAGAGTAACTCCCTAATTAAAGACGAAGAGGGCATTCTTCAACACTGGAAAGAGCACTACCATTCGCTGCTCAACCGAAACACCGATGTGAATGTCCTGACTACCCAGCAGGTCCCTCAGCACCCAGAGCTGACCCACCTCAGCTATCCTCCATCCTGGGATGAGGTAGCTACTGCCATCAAACAGATGAAAAATACAAAGCCTCAGGGCCTGAAGGAATCCCAGTCAAGATGTATTAAGGAGGAGGACCTCTGCTTACCAGCCGTCTCCACTCGCCTGGAGCATATGTGGGAAAAGTAGGAACCCCCCCCTCCCAAGATCTTAAAGACGCCTCCATCGTCAATATTTATAAGAACAAGGGAGACCGGTCAGACTGTGGCAACTACCACGAGACCTCACTGCTGTCTGTTGCTGGCAAGATTATCGTCCGAGTCCTCCAAAACAGACTTCCACCTGAGGCAGAAAATTTCCTGCAGAATCTCAATGTGGCTTTAGACCATCACGTGGCACCACTGACATGATCTTTGCTACCCGCCAGATACAGGAACAGTGCAGAGAACAGCGTCGTGACATGTACATGGCTTTCATCGACCTTAACAAGGCCTTCGACTCGGTCAACAGGGAAGCCCTCTGGCGGACCCTCAATCGTTTTGACTGCCCACCAAAATTCATCACTATTGTGAGACAACTCCAGGATGTCATGAACGGCAGTGTCCTGCACAATGGCACCCAGTCTGAGTTCATCCCCATCCAAACGGGAGTAAAACAAGGATGTGTACTGACACCAACTCTCTCTTCCATTTTATTGGCTGCCTTCCTTACTCGTGCCAGTGCCATTTTAGTCGGCGGGGTGAACATCCAATACCGGATTTCAGGCAGGAACAAAGGTGTCGACAGCTTCCATTACTGAACTTCAGTGTGCAGACGACCTCACCCTCATCGCTCACACTGAACGCGACCTATTGGAGAAGCGTATGCACACTTCGGCCTTGAGGTGAACGTACGTAAGGCTCAGATTCTCTTCCAGCCAGGTTAAAGGTACTGCCCCCTCTAATGTTAACAACCACTTCAGATGTGTCTCATGCCTTTGACAGACTCCTAACGAATGGTAAACTTAATGCTGGCAGGCAACGGAAAAGGTATAAGGATAGCCTTAAGACAAACCTGAAAAAATACCAAATCGACCCCCTCAACTGGGAGACGACCACTCCTCACCGTAACGCTTGGAGGTGCACTATACGAGGTGTCAATACTTTCGAGTTAGCCCGACTGAATACCGAGGCAGACATACGCCAACACCGGAAAGACGCTGCCTCCGCCCCTCCCGTACTGGATGTAGCCCTCCACATGTGCAACATCTGTGGACGGCACTGCCGGTTCCGTATCGGCCTCTCGGGTCATCTCAAAGCTCACCAACGAAGGTGACATCTTGAATAACTCATATCATTGTATCATAGCTGGATGATCGATATTCTGTACTCGATTCCGATTCCAAATGACAGAAAGGTGGTAGTAGTAAGAGGGAGGGAAGGAAACAGGGGACTAAAGTGGTTGATTTCCTTTACTCCTCCTCCTCTTTCTTTTCCTATTCTTTAATCCTTTTCTGTTCCTTTCTCTCTCATCCTTCCCTCTCCCTCCTCCTTCTTTCCTACTCCTACCCCTCTCACCTTTCCTTCCCCTTCACAAAGCCCCACGTCCCACCTCTCCCTCTTCCTCTTACCACTCTCCCTTCCTTCTCCTCCTCCCCACCTCACTCTCCTCCTCCCCACCTCCCTCTCCTCCTCCCCACCTCCCTCTCCTCCTCCCCCACCTCCTCTCCTCCTCCCCACCTCCCTCTCCTCCTCCCCACCTTACTCTCCTCCTCCCCACCTCCCTCCTCCTCCCCACCTCCTCCTCCTCCCCCACCTCACTCTCCTCCTCCCCACCTCCTCTCCTCCTCCCCACCTTGCTCTCCTCCTCCCCACCTCCCTCCCCTCCTCCCCACCCTCCTCCCCCCTCCTCCCCACCTCACTCTCCTCCTCCCCACCTCCCTCTCCTCCTCCCCCACCTTACTCTCCTCCTCCCTCCCTCTCCTCCTCCCTCCTCCCCTCCTCCCCCACCTCTTTCCTGCTCCCTCCCACCTCCTCTCCTCCTCCCCACCTCCTCTCCTCCTCCCCACCTCCCACTCTCCTCCTCCCCACCTCCCTCTCCTCCTACTCACCTCACTCCCCTCCTCCCCACCTCACTCTCCTCCTCCCCACCTCACTCTCCTCCATTTTAAACTCTGGGTCCATAATGCCGAATTACTCACCTCACTCCCCTCCTCCCCACCTCACTCTCCTCCTCCCCACCTCACTCTCCTCCATTTTAAACTCTGGGTCCATAATGCCGAATTAGCCGTGAGCAGGTGGAGGGAACGCCGACCATCACTACAAATACATTTATCTTACCTTGACCTGTCTGGCCTACTGCGCCGCTTGTTAGAGAGAGAGAGAGAGAGAGAGAGAGAGAGAGGTCCCAGGTGAGTTAACTTTCCGGCCAACTTTAAATCCCGTAAAATTAGGTTTAAACTCTGCCTTTCTCAGACGCCGACGTCCAGGCACTGTTGACCTGACCTGACTTGACCTGACTGAGTGATGTCATTAGACTGTGAATCATTTAAACTGACCTGTTTACAAAAGGAACTGACCTGACCTGCCGTGGTTAGGTTGTTTGCTCCGTGACCTGCACTGACTTCACATGTTGACCCCATGACCTAGATTGGCTTCACTTGTTGACCCTGTGACCTGCATTGACTTCACATGTTGACCCTGTGACTTGCATTGACTTCACATGTTGACCCCATGACCTAGATTGGCTTCACTTTTTGACCCTGTGTCCTGCATTGTCTTCACATGTTAACCCCCTGACCTGCATTGGCTTCACATGTTGACCTCGTGACCTGCATTGACTTCACTTGTTGACCCTGTGACCTACATTGACTTCACATGTTAACCCTGTGACCTGCATTGACTTCACATTATGACTTCATGACCTGTATTGAATTCACTTGTTGACCATAAGAGAGAGAGAGAGAGAGAGAGAGAGAGAGAGAGAGAGAGAGGCCACTCCAGGTTTCAATATAGGGAAGCCTCTCGCATATGAACGACCCCTCTCAGTTTGGTCCCAGTAATAGGAAATTCGAAGAGATGAGCTTTCTTTTTTTAAGGAAAGTAAAAGAGAAAGTACGGGAGGGTGAAAGTAATAGTAGATGGGAAAGGAGAGAGAGAGTAGGGAATGAAAGTACTAGTGGATGAGAGGAGAGAGTAAGGGAGAGAAGGGGAATGAAAGTACTAGTGAAGAGGAGTGAGTAAGAAAGTAGGGGAGTGAAAGTACCAGTGGATAGGAGAGGAAAGAATAAGTGAGTGTCGGGAAGAATGTAAGGAATGGAATGGGAGAGGAAGTGGGAGAGAGTTTTGGTAGATGGGTAATTTTTAGAACGGATAAATGGATATAATTAGTAAAGAAGGGAGATAGAAAGAATGAAGGAGAAGAGATAGTAGGGAAGGTAGAGGAAGGAGGATAAGGGGTAAAGGAAGGGGGGAAGTAGGGAGAAATAATGATAGAAGAGGAGGGGAGGGGAGAGAAAGGGAAGGAGAGGAGGGAGGGAAGGGGTAGTGGAGGAGAAAATAGGTAATAATGAAATAAGTGATGAAAGGAAGGGGGGGAGGGAATAATGATGGGAAGGGAGGGAGAGGTAAGGGGAGGGAGGGAGGAAGAGGAGGGTAAGGAGAGGGAGGGAGGGACTATTCCGGTCAGGAAATTTGATGTACCTGATATGGTGCCGCAGTGCCTGGCAGAAACTTAGTAGGCGTTATCTGTCGTGAGCCGCAGGTCGCAACCGGCAACTCCTTACACTAGCCGCCGCAGGCATTGTGAGAGAGAGAGAGAGAGAGAGAGAGAGAGAGAGAGAGAGAGAGAGACCCCCGCACGCCTGGGTATAGTTGTTAGTTGTGGAATAACATTGCACCGTATGAAAAAGAAAATATTACATTGCAACATGCGGAAGAGAAAACATTGCAACACTTAATGATGTCCAGGAACTGTTTATTGCACAGTGGAGGAGGAGGAGTATGTAAACACGAAAGAAAGGAACTATGAGTAAATTGAGAGAAAGGAAGAGGGGGGAAGTTGGGAGAAAGTAAAGATGGAAAGGTTAGGTAAACTCGGAGGGTGAGTACAGAGGTCGGGAAGTATTGGTGGTTTTGGAAATAATTGTTTTAAATATTGGTGGTTTTGGAAATAATTGTTTTAAATATTGGTGGTTTTGGAAATAATTGTTTTAAATATTGGTGGTTTTGGAAATAATTGTTTTAAATATTGGTGGTTTTGGAAATAATTGTTTTAAATATTGGTGGTTTTGGAAATAATTGTTTTAAATATTGGTGGTTTTGGAAATAATTGTTTTAAATATTGGTGGTTTTGGAAATAATTGTTTTAATTATTGGTGGTTTTGGAAATAATTGTTTTAAATTGGTGGTTTTGGAAATAATTGTTTTAAATATTGGTGGTTTTGGAAATAATTGTTTTAAATATTGGTGGTTTTGGAAATAATTGTTTTAAATATTGGTGGTTTTGGAAATAATTGTTTTAAATATTGGTGGTTTTGGAAATAATTGTTTAAAATATTGATGGTTTTGGAAATAATTGTTTTAAAATATTGGTGGTTTTGGAAATAATTGTTTTAATTATTGGTGGTTTTGGAAATAATTGTTTTAAATTGGTGGTTTTGGAAATAATTGTTTAAAATATTGATGGTTTTGAAATAATTGTTTTAAATTGGTGGTTTTGGAAATAATTGTTTTAAATATTGATGGTTTTGAAATAATTGTTTTAATTATTGATGGTTTTGGAAATAATTGTTTAAAATATTGATGGTTTTGGAAATACTAGTCATAAAAAGAAATATCGAAATATATACTAAATCTTGCTTTTGGTTTTGGGAAATACTGATACTAGCATACTGTTTTGTGGAGAGATGAACTTTTCAGAAATGTAAATATGAATGTAAAGAAAAGGTTTGGGAGAGCCTGGCTTATCTCACCTGTTAAATGAAACACACACACACACACACACATACATACATACATACATACATACATACATACATACATACATACATACATACACACACACATTATCTCTTGTGGCTTAGAACCTTCGCGAAATACAGTTTAGGCTATACTGAGAGAGAGAGAGAGAGAGAGAGAGAGAGAGAGAGAGAGAGAGAGAGAGTTAATGAGGAAATATTTCATAGTTTGCGCTGGTCTTCTTCTTCTTCTTCTTCTTTCTTCTTTTTTCTTTTTTCTTCTTTCTTCTAATCCTGCCCCTTCCTCTTCCTTCTTTATCCAGTCTTTCATATTTTTCATTTCCCTCTTTATCCTTTTCTTGCCTCTCCACTTCCTTCTTCATCCTAATATTTTTTCCCTTTTCCTCTTCATCCAACCCTTGTTATTTTCTAGTCACATGTTATCCTATTTTTGTCATTTTAACTTAACATTTTCTTTTACTCTTTGTTATTCCATTTCTTTCGTTATTCTACTGTTGATATTTCTCACTTTCTATCTTTTTTGTTTTTCTTCTGTTTTTTATCATTATTTACCTTATTCTTGTTTTATTCCATTTTTTGTACTTCCATTTTTTCTCTAATCTTGGTTTTTTTTAGTTTCCTTTCTTCTTTTCGTCATTTTCTTCCATTC
>NW_024728843.1:0-12500 GCF_018991925.1 Homarus americanus | reverse complement strand
CTACCAACATTCACTCCATCACACTACCAACATTCACTCTCACAATACCAACATTCACTCCCACACCACCAACATTCACTCCACCACTACCAACATTCACTCCCACCACTACCAACATTCACTCCCTAACACTACCAAATCCACTTCACACTACCAACATCTCCTCACACCACCAACATCTCCTCACACCACCAACATTCACTTCACACCACCAACATTCACTCTAACACTACCAACATTCACTTCTCTCACTACCAACATTCACTTCCCTAACACTACCAACATTCACTTCCTCACACTACCAACATTCTCACACCACCAACATTCACTCCACCACACTACCAACATTCACTCTCACACTACCAACATTCACTCCACACCACCAACATTCACCTCACACTACCAACATTTCCACCACACTACCAACATTACCCCCCACACCACCAACATTCACTCACACTACCAACATTCACCCCCACACCACCAACATTCACCCACCACACTACCAACATTCACACTACCAACATCTCATACCACCAACATTCACTCACACCACCAACATTCACTCCCTCACACCACCAACATTCACTTCACACCACCAACATTCACTCCCTCGCACTACAACATTTATATGGATATGGGAAGCAGAACGGAAAAATGTTGATCGTTCTATTTTTTCTTTGCTCGACAAGAAGTGAAAGAAAGTTGAGAAATATTTGAAGGGGGAAATTTCCATGTGAATAGAGAGGAGCGCCCCACCCGTGTGAGAGGCTGGCTGGGCGCCCCACCCGTGTGAGAGGCTGGCTGGGCGCCCCACCCGTGTGAGAGGCTGGCTGGGCGCCCCACCCGTGTGAGAGGCTGGCTGGGCGCCCCACCCGTGTGAGAGGCTGGCTGGGCGCCCCACCCGTGTGTGAGAGGCAGGCTGGGCGCCCCACCCGTGTGAGAGGCTGGCTGGGCGCCCCACCCGTGTGTTAGAGGCTGGCTGGGCGCCCCACCCGTGTTAGGCCCCTGAGGCTGGCTGGGCGCCCCACCGTGTTAGAGGCTGGCTGGGCGCCCCACCCGAGGCTGGCTGGGCGCCCCACCCGTGTTAGAGGCTGGCTGGCGCCCCACCCGTGAGAGGCTGGCTGGGCGCCCCACCCGTGAGAGGCTGGTGGCGCCCCACCCGTGTGAGAGGCTGGCTGGGCGCCCCACCCGTGTTAGAGGCTGGCTGGGCGCCCCACCCGTGTGAGGCTGGCTGGGCGCCCCACCCGTGTGAGAGGCTGGCTGGGCGCGCCCCACCCGTGTTAGAGGCTGGCTGGGCGCCCCACCCGTGTGAGAGGCTGGCTGGGCGCCCCACCTGTTAGAGGCTGGCTGGGCGCCCCACCCGTGTGAGAGGCTGGCCGCCCCACCCGTGTAAGAGGCTGGCTGGGCGCCCCACCGCGTGAGAGGCTGGCGGCCCACCGTGTAGCGGCCCCACCCGTGTGGAGGCTGGCTGGGCGCCCCACCCGTGTGAGAGGCTGGCTGAGCGCCCCACCGCAG
This sequence comes from Homarus americanus, assembly GCF_018991925.1. Taxonomy (NCBI): domain Eukaryota; kingdom Metazoa; phylum Arthropoda; class Malacostraca; order Decapoda; family Nephropidae; genus Homarus; species Homarus americanus. The sequence goes on along the minus strand of NW_024728843.1, from coordinate 10,982 downwards.
AGGCGGCTGGGCGCCCCACCTGTAAGAGGCTGGCTGGGCGCCCCACCCGTGTGAGAGGCTGGCTGGGCGCCCCACCCGTGGAGAGGCTGGCTGGGCGCCCCACCTGTGTGAGAGGCTGGCTGGGCGCCCCACCCGTGTGAGAGGCTGGCTGGGCGCCCCACCCGTGTAGAGGCTGGCTGGGCGCCCCACCGTGTGTGAGAGGCTGGCTGGGCGCCCCACCCGTGAGAGGCTGGCTGGGCGCCCCACCCGTGTGAGAGGCGGCTGGGCGCCCACCGTTAAGGCGGCTGGCGCCCCACCCGTGTGAGAGGCTGGCTGGGCGCCCCACCCGTGTGAGAGGCTGGCTGGGCGCCCCACCCGTGTTAGAGGCTGGCTGGGCGCCCCACCCGTGTTAGAGGCTGGCTGGGCGCCCCACCTGTTAGAGGCTGGCTGGGCGCCCCACCCGTGTGAGAGAGGCTGGCTGGGCGCCCCACCCGTGGAGGCTGGCTGGGCGCCCCACCTGTGAGAGGCTGGCTGGGCGCCCCACCCGTGTGAGAGGCTGGCTGGGCGCCCCACCCGTGGAAGCTGGCTGGGCGCCCCACCCGTGAGAGGCTGGCTGGGCGCCCCACCCGTGTGAGAGGCTGGCTGGGCGCCCCACCTGTGTGAGAGCTGGCCCACCCGTGTGAGAGAGGCTGGCTGAGCGCCCACCCGTGTTAGAGGCTGGCTGGGCGCCCCACCTGTTAGAGGCTGGCTGGGCGCCCCACCCGTGTGAGAGGCTGGCTGGGCGCCCCACCCGTGTGAGAGAGGCTGGCTGGGCGCCCCACCGTGTGTAGAGGCTGGCTGGGCGCCCCACCTGTGAGAGGCTGGCTGGGCGCCCCAACCTGTTGAGGCTGGCTGGGCGCCCCACCCGTGTGAGAGGCCTGCTGGGCGCCCCACCCTGTAAGAGGCTGGCTGGGCGCCCCACCGTGTAAGGCTGGGGGGCCCCACCAGAGGCGGCTGGCGCCCCACCGTGGAGAGGCTGGCTGGCGCCCCACCTGTGAGAGAGGCTGGCTGAGCGCCCCACCCGTGTTGAGGCTGGCTGGGCGCCCCACCCGTGTTAGAGGCTGGCTGGGCGCCCCACCGTGTTAGAGGCCGGCTGGGCGCCCACCCGTGTTAGGCTGGGCGCCCCACCTGTAGAGGACTGGGCGCCCCACCGTGTTAGAGGCTGGCTGGGCGCCCCAGCTGTTAGGCTGGCTGGGCGCCCACCCGTGTGAGAGGCTGGCTGGGCCCCACCCGTGTGAGGCTGGCTGGGCGCCCCACCCGTGTTAGAGGCTGGCTGGGCGCCCCACCCGTGTGAGAGGCTGGCTGGGCGCCCCACCCGCGTTAGAGGCTGGCTGGGCGCCCCACCCGTGTTAGAGGCTGGCTGGGCGCCCCACCTGTGTTAGAGGCTGGCTGGGCGCCCCAGCCGTGTTAGAGGCTGGCTGGGCGCCCCACCTGTTAGGCTGGCTGGGCGCCCCACCGTAAGAGGCTGGCTGGGCGCCCCAGCTGGCAGAGGCTGGCTGGGCGCCCCACCCGTGTTAGAGGCTGGCTGGGCGCCCCACCCGAGTTAGAGGCTGGCTGGGCGCCCCACCCGTGTGAGAGGCTGGCTGGGCGCCCCAACCTGTTAGAGGCTGGCTGGGCGCCCCACCCGTGTGAGAGGTCGGCTGGGCGCCCCACCCGTGTTAGAGGCTGGCTGGGCGCCCCACCCGTGTGAGAGGCTGGCTGGGCGCCCCACCCTGTAGAGGCGGCTGGGCGCCCCACCCAAGAGGCTGGCTGGGCCCCCACCCGTGTTAGAGGCTGGCTGGGCGCCCCACCCGTGTTAGAGGCTGGCTGGGCGCCCCACCCGTGTTAGAGGCTGGCTGGGCGCCCCACCCGTGTTAGAGGCTGGCTGGGCGCCCCACCGTGTGTGAGAGGCTGGCTGGGCGCCCCACCGCAGTAGAGGCCGGCTGGGCGCCCCACCTGTGTTAGAGGCTGGCTGGGCGCCCAAAGGCTGCGCCCCACCCGTGTTAGAGGCTGGCTGGGCGCCCCACCTGTTAGAGGCTGGCTGGGCCCCAGCAGTGTTAAGGCTGGCTGGGCGCCCCACCCGTGTTAGAGGCTGGCTGCGCCCCACCCGTGAGAGGCTGGCTGCGCCCCACCCGTGTTAGAGGCTGGCTGGGCGCCCCACCCGTGTGAGAGGCTGGCTGGGCGCCCACCCGGAGGCTGGCTGGGCGCCCCACCGTGTTAAAGGCTGGCTGGGCGCCCCACCCGTGTTAGAGGCAGCTGGACGCCCCACGTGTTAGAGCGGCTGGGCGCCCCACCCGTGTTAGAGGCTGGCTGGGCGCCCCAGCAGTGTTAGAGGCTGGCTGGGCGCCCCACCCGTGTTAGAGGCTGGCTGGGCGCCCCAGCAGTGTTAGAGGCTGGCTGGGCGCCCCACCGTGTTAGAGGCTGGCTGGGCGCCCCACCCGGAGGCTGGCTGGGCGCCCCACCCGTGTTAGAGGCTGGCTGGGCGCCCCACCTGTGTAGAGGCTGGCTGGGCGCCCCACCTAGGCGGCGCCCACCGTGTAAAGCGCTGGGCGCCCCAGCCGTTAGAGGCTGGCCCCCACAGGCTGGGCGCCCCACCGTAAAGGCTGGCTGGCGCCCACCCTAAAGGCGGCTGGGCGCCCCACCGAAAGGCTGGCTGGGCGCCCCAGCCGTAGAGGCTGGCTGGGCGCCCCACCGTTTAGAGGCAGGCTGGGCGCCCCACCGTTAGAGGCTGGCTGGGCGCCCCACTCCTGGCTGGGCGCCCCAGCTGGACGCTGGGCGCCCACCCTGAAGGCAGGCTGGGCGCCCACCGTGCAAGGCTGGCGCCCCACCGTGAAAGGCTGGCTGGCGCCCCACCTGCTGGCTGGGCGCCCCAGCGTGAGGCTGGGCGCCCCACCTGTAGAGCAGGCTGGACGCCCCAGCCGTGTTAGGAGGCAGGCTGGGCGCCCCACCCGTGTTAGAGGCAGGCTGGGCGCCCCACCTGTAGGAGGCAGCTGGGCGCCCACCCTGAGAGGCAGGCTGGGCGCCCCGCCCGTGTTAGAGGCTGGCTGGGCGCCCCACCCGTGTTTGAGGCAGGCTGGACGCCCCAGCCGTGGAGGCAGGCTGGGCGCCCCACCCGTGTTAGAGGCAGGCTGGGCGCCCCACCCGTGTTAGATGGCTGGGCGCCCCACCCGTGTTAGAGGCTGGCTGGGCGCCCCACCCGTGTTAGAGGCTGGCTGGGCGCCCCACCCGTGTTAGAGGCTGGCTGGGCGCCCCACCCGTGTTAGAGGCTGGCTGGGCCCCTCCCTGGTACAGTAATGGTGAGTGAGAGTACTTCATCAACCAGGCGTGGTTTAGATGGTCTTCCTGGTGTGTGTAAATGGTCTTGGTTTTAAGTACGTATGACCTGAATGGCTCATAACTATTGTGTAAATGGCCTTACTTTTTTAAGACATACATCCTCTCCCCCTCCCCCTCCTCCCTCCTTATCTTCCTCCTCCTCTTAATCTTCCTCCTCCTCTTCCTCCTTAGGCATCAGGACAACAGGAGATGGCACATAGATAATGTCGGACGGTGAGACTGTGGGCTCCTTGCTCCCTGAGGCCTCCTTACTGTACATACATACATACATACATACATACAGTACATCATACATACATACGTACGTACATACATACATACATAAGAAATATCCTTATATGAATGAAAAAGTACCAGAATATATTAATGGAAAGAGAGAGAGAGAGAGAGAGAGAACGGGAATCGAGGCAGAGTGAAGGAGAGTAATCAGGGGAGACTTAAGAGAGACGCCCAGATAATAGGACAAGAGAGGGATGGGAGGAGGAGGAGGGGGTCTGAGCTTACTGGGGTGACGGCTGTGACTCCTACACGTCTGAGGGGGGTGTTGGTGGGTCTGAGGGGGGTGTTGGTGGGTCTGAGGGGGTTGGTGGTCTGAGGGGTGTTGGTGTCTGAGGGGGTCGGGTCTGAGGGGTGGGTGGTCTGAGGGGGTGTTGGTGGGTCTGAGGGTGTTGGTGGGTCTGAGGGGGTGTTGTGTGTCTGAGGGTGTTGGTGGGTCTGAGGGGTGTTGGTGGTCTGGGGAGGTGTGGGGTCTGAGGGGTGTTGGTGGGTCTGAGGGGGTGTTGGTGGGTCTGAGGGGGTGTTGGTGGGTCTGAGGGGGTGTTGGTGGGTCTGAGGGGGGTGTTGGTGGGTCTGAGGGGGTGTTGGTGGGTCTGAGGGGGTGTTGGTGGGTCTGAGGGGTGTTGGTGGGTCAGTGTTGGTCTGGGGTGGGGTCTGAGTGGTCTGAGGGTGTTGGTCGAGGGTGGTCTGAGGGTGTTGGTGTCTGAGGGGGTGTTGGTGGGTCTGAGGGGGTGTTGTGGGTCTGAGGGGGTGTTGGTGGGTCTGAGGGGGTGTTGTGTCTGAGGGGGTGTTGGTGGGTCTGAGGGGGGTGTTGGTGGGTCTGAGGGGGTGTTGGTGGTCTGAGGTGGGGTGAGGTGGGTGTTGGTGGGTCTGAGGGGTGTTGGTGGGTCTGAGGGTGTTGGTGGGTCTGAGGGGGTGTTGTGGGTCTGAGGGGGTGTTGGTGGGTCTGAGGGTGTTGTGGTCTGAGGGGGTGGGTCTGAGGGGTGTTGGTGGGTCTGGGGGGTGTTGATGGGTCTGAGGGGGTGTTGGTGGGTCTGAGGGGTGTTGGGTCTAGGGGGGGTCTGAGGGTAAGCAGGGTCTGAGGGGTGTTGGTGGGTCTGAGGGGTGTTGGTGGGTCTGAGGGGGTGTTGGTGGGTCTGAGGGGTGTTGGTGGGTCTGAGGGGGTGTTGGTGGGTCTGAGGGGTGTTGGGGTCTGAGGGGGGTGTTGGGGTCTGAGGGGTGTTGGTGGGTCTGAGGGTGTTGTGGTCTAGGGGGTGTTGGTGGGTCTGAGGGTGTTGGTGGGTCTAAGAGGGTGTTGGTGGGTCTGAGGGAGTGTTGTGGGTCTGAGGGGTCAGAGGGGTGTTAGTGGGTCTAAGGGAGTGTTGGTGGGTCTGATGGTCCCTCCAGAGAGCTTATTCTCACATTCTACATCATTGACTCTTCCTTCTTTCCCAGTTGTGTTCCCTATTGAGAGTGTGTGTGTGTGTGTGTGTGTGTGTGTGTGTGTGTGTGTGGTTCATATTCACCTCACACTAACCAAGGTAAAATCTTCAGTCCCTGCCCAGACCTCCCATAAATTGAGTAATCGACGCCGAGTTACCAATAAGGTTCGACTTTGAGGTTCTTTATCGTCAGGAGTCGTTCTCATTGGTCGGTATACATAGCCTCACCTCTCCTCGATATTCATCAATATTTGAGAATTTTTGAAGAGTTAATTATAGAAGATGGTCTGAGGCTGGTAACCCCCCCCACCCCCTTATAGTCTCTCACTCCCCGTCACATCCTTCTACCTCCCCCCACCTCTACCTCCCCACACCTCCCCTCCTCCCACCCACAACCCACTACCCACAATATTCCCTCCCCTAAACCCTCCTCCCTAACCCCCTCCTCCCCCCTCACGCCCCCTGACGTCAGCGGCAGGGACCAGAAAATAAGAGTTGTAGAGACATTTGACAACTCTCTCTCTCTCTCTCTCTCTCTCTGTGGGTGAGAGGTCAGGCATACACCCGGTCTTACTGTATAAAGGCGAAGAAAGTTTAATGTTATGGGCGTGTGTTTTTTGATGGGCGTGGGTATGGTGGGCGTGGGTAGGTTTTGGTGAGCTTGGGTAAGTTTTGATGGCGTGCAAGGATAAGGTTTAGGATAGGCGTGGGGAATGGGTTATGGATAGGTGTACGTAAAGTTACTCACGTCCGTATCTGAGCTTCTGGCGTAGCGAAGCGTCCGTAGCGTCCGTATTATATCATTAACTGGCTACCTATGTCCGTGATTAGAACCTGGATGAATAATATAGCTATACCGTCCGTGGCTGGAGCATGACTAGGCAACATGACCCCAAAATGGCCTCTCTCTCACCCTGACAGTAAATCTAATTACGTCATTAATATTACCCACAACGAGTCCCTCCTTCCTCCCTTCCTCCTTCCCTCCCTACCCTACCCTCCTCCTTCTCCCTCTCCTTTCTTTCTCACTTCCTCTCCTCCCTCCCTTACCCATCTCCCTCCTTCACCCATCTCCCTACCTCCACCTTCTCTCCTCCTTCCTCCTCCCAGCATCCAGGGAGGGAAGGAGGGAGGAAGCTTACTGCCTGACTCCATTACTCTTTGTTATAACTGACTATATAACTTTTTTTTACTCACTCACTTTATCTTAACTTGCTTGCTTTCTCATTTGTTTTCTTTCTATTATTTGCTTCTTTTCTCTTATTTCCTTATTTATTCTCGTTTGGTTCCTCTTATTCACTTTCTTTTATTTGTTTGTTTACTTTATCACCCATTGTTTTTTTTTCACCAACTTATTCTACTTACTTTGACTTATTCTCATTTATTTACTTATTTACTCTCTCATTTCTCTTACTTTATTGTAACCTCCTCATTTTTGCTTAACATATTTCTTCCTTTGTTATCTTCTCCTTTCTCCTATTCTTATTCGTTCTCCCTGTTATTCTTTCTTTGTGTGTGTGTGTGTGTGTGTGTGTGTGTGTGTGTGTGTGTGACTATTTCGCTGAGACAGAAAGTGTGGGTCCCTATTCCATCTCTTCTGCCTCCTCCTCTTTTACCCTCTTCTTCCTCCTCCTCCTGCCTCCTCATCCTCCTCCTCCTCTCCTTTCCTCCCTTTCTCCTTCCTTCCTCCTGTTCTTCCTCCTCCTTCCGGCTCACTGCTGATTCTTGCTACCAATTGCTCTGCTCATGTCTGCTTCTGAAACCGGGCTCATCCCTGCATGTTGGTGGTGTTCATGTGTGCCTGAGCTAATATGCTGCCACCTGCTCATGCCTCCTCCCGCCTGCTCATGCCTACTGCCGCCTGTTCATGCTTGCTGCCGCGATATGCTGCTCACGCTCCTTGATGCAGCCCGTGGTCAGCGGGGACACCTAATACGACGGAAGGAGAGAGAGAGAGAGAGAGAGAGAGAGAGAGAGAGATTATATTTTTGAAATAATAATAATGAATAAATAGTTTATCGACAAAAGTTCAGCAGCCAAATGCCAAATGAACTATGGACAGGAATATACTTTTACACAGTACCCTTGGGCGAGTGGGTCGTTTAAGTAAAACTTTCATTACAAAAAGGAAAAGAAACTGAAGTGATTTTACAAGCTATACTGTTAACAGTTGGTGGCAGCGGACTGACCCTTCCGTGTGAATTCACACAGGTCAGGTACGCTGAGGTGTTGAAAAGTAGAACTTGGTGTACTGAAGTAACCAGTTCACAGGTGGTGCCATTGGGGATCTCAAGTGGTGCCGGTTCGTTCATTAGTGTGGCGTCGCAGTGTCATAACATGTGGTGTGGTGTCGCAGTGCCACACAAATATAGAACATCACAGTTGGGTGAGAAGGTCGACACTGACCGTTCCCAGTGCGGACTGGATTACCGCTTGTCGTACGATGGTCGGAGCTTAGTCTCACGGTCACTGGTCATCCTGGGACCTTACTGTGGGTGTAAAGGTCAATATAACACGACCAACTGTTACTGTTTGGCACTGTTGTCTCTGGTGTTAGGCACTGCCCATCACTGTTTCCACCCTTTTTCCAAAAAACAGAAATTGTAACTTTTGGGGTGATTTTCTGATATCCCGGTGGGGAGGAGGGGCAGAACCAACAGTCTCTCGCCCAGGAGCCATGAAGAAAAGCAGGTACGTGTGTGTGTGTGTGTGTGTGTGTGTGTGTGTGTGTGTGTGTGTGTGTGTGTGTGTTGTTTTACTGTATGTATCCATCTGACTGTTTGTCATCCAATTAATTATCTCTCTGTGTTGCAGGTCACCAGGGGCGTGTCAAAAAGAGAAGCCCAATTTTTACAACATAATTACGGATGCCTTATAATACTTTATATGTCGTTATTTATAATGTTATCATCCAGTCAGAAATACTTATAAATTTATCATCCGTGGTCGTATTACTAATAGACTTATTTTAATTAATAATACACACACACTAAAATTATAAACGAAAATAAACATCATATTTTTTCCCAACCAATATACATCAAAAATATAACCCAAACTACTTTTATATTATCCCTGTCAACAACCAGTACTGTGGCAATACAATAGAGCCAGGAATGCGTTATAACAGCCAGAGTTTCTCCTAGTTCACCTCATCACCCACAGAAAATTATAAACCACCTGGCTGGCCTGATGATATACCTGTTTGGCTGGTCGCGTTTGTGTGTTTGGTGTTTGTGTCTTCTGTGGGGGTGGGGTTTGTTTGTTTGTGAGGACGTCTGTAGAGTGATGGTAGTGAAACACGGCTTGGCGGACCGTAGAGTTTATGGTGATGATTTTTTATTCTGTCATGGTAGGGAGTGTAGTGGTGGTGATGGTGGTAGTATTGGTGGTAGTGGATAAGTAGTGATGGTGAGGGTAGTAAATAGGTAATGGTGGTTAGGTGGTAGTGGTGTTGATAATGTAATAGTGAAGGATAAAATGTAATTATAAAAAAAATAGCAACATTTTAATATGATAGTAGTAATAGTAATAATCATAAATAAACAAACATAAAACAATAATAACAACATCCCATAACTAGCTGGTTCAATCCACAGGCTGTAATTTACCACAACTACACAATTACCGATATGAACCTGCCTAAAATTCCAGGTATTCCAGCTTAGCAATATTAAACTATTCCAATATTCTCGAAAGCGACTCTTGGAGAATATTGATGTCGTTCTCTGTTTCTAAAGCGGTATCTGATACACGTCACGCGACATTTTCTGTGGACAAACCCTTGAAAAATAGGTTACTGATATAAACAGGCCCATCTAAACATTCCCTGGATAGTAAGCAACACTTGTGGCATTTGTTAGATGTTTATAGTTGGTGAACGTCGATTTTAGTATAAATTATAGCCTATGTTTGCGTGAATCAGAATGTCAGTCTTTAATAAATTACACCAGAGTAACATTGAAGAATATAAACTACTAAAGGAAAAAAATTGAGTAGTACATTAAGTTAATCTCCTCACAATCCACCTTACCTACTCGATCCTGAGATAGAAGATAGTAGGTAGTGCCAAAAGAGTTCCAAAGAGTTCTTGATAGTGCCAAATAGTGCTAAGAAGGCACAACAGTGTTTGAACAAATTCAATAGTACCAGGTAGTGCCAAGAATACCAAAGAATGCTTGATAGTTCCAAAGCCAGGGTGTTCAAGGGTCTTGCCCAGCTGTACACCGTTGGGCCCAAAAATGGCTAGCGACAAGTTGACAATCCCTGGCCGAGAGGTGTTAAAGAGACGCTCTAACCTGTTTTGGAGTTTTATCTCTGTGATTTTATGCCATTTGTGTTTTGGGCGTGATTTCTCTTTAATTTTATTCTTTATTGATTTTGTTACTTGATTTTTTTTTATTATTGAGACTTTTTTTTTTTTTTTTTTTTCATTTCGTTTGGTTTGCTTGGATTCGTTTGGTTTGGTTAGGTTAGGGTTAGGTTAGGTTAGGTTAGGTTAGGTTAGGGTTAGGGTTAGGTTAGGCTAGGTTAGAACAAAAAAAAAAGTTAGGTAGTTTGCCTCTTAATTTTTATTATTTCTCGATTGCTTGCTTTTGCAGATTGTGACGACTAGGTTAGGTTAAATTCATGTGTTTGATTTGAAGATTTTTATCTTGTTTCGATTTTTGTTAAATATTTTTGTAATATTTGTGAGCTTTTTACAATTTATATTATTTTTACCTGTTTGTTTAATTTTAGAGGTTGTTTATTTTTTTAAGTCTTAGTTGATTTCATTATTTCCTTGTTTTATTACTACTGACTCATTATGTTTATATTTTGTTTTCCTTCTTCAGTAAACACTACCATTGGACCATTTATTTTCCTTCAGTAAAAAATCACCAAACAGAGAAATAACTCCTCTGAATCTATTAATTCATATAAACACAAACAGCTGCCGCAAAACAAAATCTAATACAAAATAATTGTATCCCCAACATCCTCCACCGTACTACGCAACCCCAACTTATGTCCACCCGCAAGCTCTCCTCGCGTATTGCAATACATATCTCCTCAAACTGTAAGGCTGAGTATCATATTTAAAATATCACGTGTGTGTGCACAGGTGTTAGCTATTCGCATTTCATACTGAAGAAAAATTTCAACCAGCTGCACAGGTTGCAATATGACAACCAGCAGCCAGAGATAAAAACGATGATTTTCGTGTAATAACTGATGCAATGAGAAACTTTCAGTGTGTGTGCGTGTGTGTGCGTACCCGAGAGAAAAAATTATTGATGTCAAGACACCAGAAGTTAATTAACATTACGCATATGTCTATGCGTTATATACGAACGTTATTGTCAAGTATCGCTGAATGTTTATTGCAGATTATAACGTTTATTGTTACATTGGCGAACGTTTATTGTAGATGAACCAGTGGATTTTTGAATGTATATTTTTGAATGTTTATTGTTGTATTTATAATGTTATTGTGTATTAAGTGAACCGTTCCTTGAGTATAATACAATCCCTGAGTGAGTACTTGACCCCTTGAGTACAGTGACTTATCAAGTAGCAAAATGATCCTCCCCAGTACAGTGACTGAGCCTTGAGTAAAGGACTAACCCTGGAGTACAAGGACTGCTGCCCTCAGGAAAAGAACGCAAGTCATCAAACTAAAGATTAAGTCATCAACGTCTCGAGGGTTAAGCCGTCGTCCCGAAAGGTTAAGGAGAGGCCTGTAATGCAACAGAGTCTCGAGAGACAAGCAGTCTGTTCCATCAGGAAGTTCGCCAACCTCCTTTAATTTAAAGGACTTGAGGTGATGAGGAACGCAAGGAGAAAGGAAGGGAGGGAAGGACGAGAAGGAGGAGGAGGGGAAAAGTAAGAGAGGGGTATGGAGGGCAATGCTGAGTGAGGAATAAAGACCAGTAAAGAAAGGCATAGAGGAAATGACCAAGGAGAGGAGGA
>NW_024728842.1:0-16996 GCF_018991925.1 Homarus americanus | reverse complement strand
GTAGACTGACAGTATTGGTAGACTGACACTATTGGTAGATTGACACTATTAGTAAGACTGACACTATTGGTAAACTGACACTATTAGTAAGACTGACACTATTAGTAAGACTGACAATATTGGTAGACTGACACTATTAGTAAGACCGACACTATTGGTAGACTGACACTATTAGTAAGACTGACACTATTGGTAGACTGACACTATTAGTAGACTGATACTATTGGTAGACTGACACTATTGGTAGACTGACACTATTGGTAAGACTGACACTATTGGTAAGACTGACACTATTGGTAGACTGATACTATTGGTAGACTGACACTATTAGTTAGACTAAATCTACTGGTAAGACTGACACAAGTAAACTGACACTATTAGTAAGACTGACGCTATTGGTAAGACTGACACTATTGGTAGACTGACAGTATTGATAGACTGACACTATTGGTAGACTGACACTATTAGTAAGACTGACACTATTGGTAAACTGACACTATTAGTAAGACTGACACTGGTATTGGTAGACTGACACTATTAGTAGACTGACTATTGGTAAGACTGACACTATTGGTAGACTGACACTATTGGTAGACTGACACTATTGGTAGACTGACACTATTGGTAGACTGACACTATTGGTAGACTGATACTATTGGTAGACTGACACTATTGGTAGACTGACACTATTGGTAGACTGACACTATTGGTAAGACTGACACTATTGGTAAGACTGACACTATTGGTAAGACTGACACTATTGGTAGACTGACACTATTGGTAGATTGACACTATTGGTAAGACTGACACTATTGGTAGACTGATACTAATGGTTCAGACTGACACTATTAGTAAGACCGACACTATTAGTAAGAGTGACACTATAAGCAAGACAAACAGCCAAATTTTACAACAGTCGAAAGTCTACCAGAGAAATGAGGCAGTAAAGACTTATTTACACGCTCGTAAACCTTAGAGTAAGAGGGACACACACACAGGCACCACCAAACACAGAAAGTGGTGACCAGCAATGGGAGGGATAGGGTGGGAGATGGTGGTGATTGGGTGGGGGATGGGATGAGGAATGGTGGTGATGGGGCTGGGGATGGTGGTGATGGGGCGGGGGATGGTGGTAATGGGGAAATGTGGTTGTAGAGGGGGAGTAGTGAAGAGTGAAAGTGATCGTTAGAGACTGTGGTAGTTGCGATGGTGTAGTGGCTGTAATGGTGGTATAATGTATATATATATATATATATATATATATATATATATATATATATATATATATATATATATATATATATATATATATATATATATATATATATATATATATATATATTTATAATCGTGACTGATAATTCTGAAAGTTAGATAATTTGTTTTCGAGCTTGTGCACACTTTCGCAGAAACACAAATGTATGTGTGTACATTATTCCGCATGTGTGCCTCTTGTGGTCTTTAGGCAAACATACAAGTTACACAAAACGTGCTTCGTCCAAACGTCCGTCGTGACGTCACACATCTTCCAATCACCGGAGCCTCAACCTTGGTCAACAACCAATGACAGCTATCAAGAGGCAACAAGAATCTACACTGCCAATCACCAATGACGTCACACATATTTGCAGACCTTTAAACCTGACCTCACAGATGTAAACGGTTCATGTAAACCTTCAATATCATGTCAGATATCTCGGCCACTGACAGCCGTAACCTATGTGTTGTGAGACATGTCACTGACCATGTTTACCGACTCGCAAAACGACGATCAGCATCACAGTAATCAAGGCCAACCTATTACATATAGAGTACCAACACACTAATAATTCTTTTGTTAATTACAAGAGAGGTGTAATTAAATAATTTCTCCTGAACAACAGTGACATCAAACATGCCAATTAACCGGTCACCTCCCGCTCATGCCAACCGTCACACTCTACAGAACTAACTATCGTTGATCGAGGTAATCTAAGGCATTACACGGAGCCCATCACAGACTGCGGTTAAGCAACTTCAGACATAAAGAACAATTTCCTTCCTCAGCGGGTCAACGGAGGTGAAACAATGGGTCTATTAAGCCCCGCCATTGAAGAGGGAAGGGGTTGAAGAGCTGCCATTACAACCACTGCAAATAACTACATGAATACGAGGAAAAATGGGACAAAAACGAGGGGGAAATGGGCTAGTCTGTGGTCTGAATGTGTAATTATGTCTGTGTGTTCCCCGCAGCGAGCGATTCAGGGGCCTCTCTACCCCCTACCTGCCGGGTGCAGTGAGGAAGTCTTAGTACAGGCGGCTCCTCGGGTGAGTTGAGGGGAAACACGAAGTTCATTGTCGGGAATGTTGTAGTATGTGGGGAAAGTGTTTTATTTTATGACGAGTGTGTGAGGGAAGGGAAAATGAAAGAGAAAGATGGTTGATATCGATGCATCACTGAGATTGAGTAACAGATGTAGAAACTGCCAGACATACGAAGATGAGTGAAAGTGTGAGAGATGTACAAAAAGACAGGCAAATGACAGACAGGCAGGCAGGCAGACAGACAGATAGACAGACAGAGAAATGTAAAATATCGTCGTCTTTTACTGGGCCTGGAAGCACCACAGCAAAGCATAAAAACAGAGACTCATCGTCTTCCGGCATGACTCCTTTACTGGTGGTGTTCCGACAGAAAATAAACACTCCTTAACCCAACCTATTTGTCTTTCAATTTTCTTTACCTCTATGGCTTTAATTATTAAGATAATCAACGTTCTTTACCTATACTAACCTCTCTCTTGTTAATGGGGTCCAAGAACGATCTCAATTCCACAACAAACACTGGGACAAGATTCTACACATACTAGCGGGCATTGGTCAAGAGACAGATGGTATAAATGATCTCTGATGTTCATAAGATTTTGTTTTTCCATTGTGTTCTTTTATGTTTGAGTGAGTCTAAAATAGTCTTATCATCAAGTACCATCATACATTAACACACATACACATACATGTGCGCACACCTACATACGCAAACGCACTAACACAATTAAACACACACATACACACATTCATCGAACCAGCTACAGTCAACCTATATATTTTATCCAGAAATTGGCGTTCCAGGGTAAATCGACAGAGGACCGCCTAGTCTGGTGATCTAAATATTGCGTGATGCAAGACACACCGGCGAGCACACTCACGGCCACCGACACAGCAAACTTCCCTCTTCCCATGTTTAAGTTGAGCCCAGATTCTCAAAGGTTCGTTAGCTGAATTATGTTGTAAATGGAGATGTAAGAACCCGACTCACTGGCTCCATTGCTCTTCCATGGCGAGTACACTGTAACCAAATAACTTCTCTTATTACCATTTATTGAGACATTTAGGGTATATAGGTTAGGTTAGGTTAGGTCAGGTCAGGTCAGGTCAGGTAAGATCAGGTCAGGTCAGGTCAGGTCAGGTTGCTGGACATTGGTAGCAAATACAGGAATCAATTTTGTCTTCAATAGAGTTAATAACGAGGTGGAAACTCCGACAGTTACAGTACACACAGACTACAGCTGAAGGTTGCTAAGGGTGCTCGAGCCCTGGCCTTTCACCGCTGTGACTTGGGTTCAATACTTTCTTGGGTCGGATGTGAAAAGGGTGTTAACCAGTATACCCTTACCAAACATGACAGGTTTTCTCCAGGTACTCCGATTTCACCCTGTACTAACTAGCACTGGATCTATATGGGATGCCCTCATATGACCTTGAAGAAGACCAGTTAGTCATAATTGATGAGAGCTATACAGTATATATAAAAAAGCTGTTTCCGATCAAAATTACAAATGGATGCCAATTCTTTAGAGACAGGAGAAGAGCTTGAGATCTTTTGATAGGGCAAGAGAGGATTGGTTTAAATTGTTACGTCAATATATCCCTCGAGGACTCACTACCGCCTGTCTCTGGAGGCTTTGTTAGGTAAGACTACAAAATAAACTGTGTATACGAAATGTAATTTAATCCCAACACACAACACACGCACCGCTTCCCCCCAGGTTGACTACACACGCATAATCCTCATTAATCTACCTTTTTCGCACTGACTTATAAAAAAACATAATTTCATTTGTGAAAGTGAAGGGAAACTGGACAAAAGCTAACGGAGAAAAATCAAATAACGAAGCATAAACTATTTCACACATCAGAGCATCTTGTAGACGACGACCTGTGTGAACGAGGTGAAAGTGTTCAAACGAGCCCTTAACTGGGGTCATGGAACGGGTCTATACCAACGAGTGTAATGAATAATCTAACACAGCCATAGTTTGTTTACACTCCCCGGTGATGGATTCCTTCTTATCTATAATTCACGATTTCTCTTCATATATTTTTACCAGTGTATTCAACCGTGTATTAATAAATCTCCAATCCTACAGAAATAAGTCTACGTACTACAGCTTTGGCGATATACAATATACAAAGGATGTTTAACATTTGAGTCGGTGGTTGAATCCCTCACATGGCGTCAATGTGGTCTGAATCTGTTGCATGAGCCGTATTTATGGTCTACAGTTCTTGTATTCTTCACGCTAGGGTTTTATATAATATACATAACAGCCACAACAACACACAGTAATAACCACGACATCCACACAACAATAACCACAACATATAACAATATCCATTATAACAACAACACAAAAAACCCACAACAACAATAACAACAACGAACACAAGAACAACAATAATAACAACAACAATAAACACAATAACAACAAAACACGACAACAAACACAACATATAACAATATCCATAATAACAACACAAAAAACCCACAACAACAATAACAACAACGAACACAAGAACAACAACAATAACATCAACGAACATAAGAACAACAACAATAAACACAATAACAACAAACTAACAATAACAACAAAACACGACAACAAACACAACAATAACGTCGCCAATAACCACAAACAACAATATGTACTATCACAACGCTTCTACGAGACCTCCAGTGCTCCGATATAACCTTCATAACTTAAAGAGACCTTTACCACATCCACGAGACCTCCAACACTCACACAGCACTCAAGCCAAGACGTCAGGGGATTAAGTTGCACTCTGGCTGGGGAGAGAGTTGCCGCGTGTCCGTGAGGTGACTGCCACGTTTTTGCACTGGCTTTTCCGGGAAGTCGAGGTTGGTGTCCTTTACGTGTGTGTGTGTGTGTGTGTGTGACAGACAGTTCCTCATCGCGACAGGAGACGACTTGTGGTAGTGTAATGAATGGTGTATATTAGAACAAAATATATAATGTTGCTATTACCGTTTGTTTTTACTATTGATACAATTATTATTATTATTATCACAAGTGGTGGTAACAGCAGTAGTAGGGAGTCTGAGTGTCTAACCTAAATTGGCACTAATGAATCCAATATATATCCAGAAAGTCTAATTAGTTCATGAGTAAATGGATCAATAATCAAATGACAAGATAAAGAAGAAAGATAATTTGATAAGAAACGGCGATAAAAAATCGAGAAAATAATAATAATAATAATAATAATAATAATAATAATATAAGCTAATAAATAAGCTAAAATTTTACACCCTCTTAGAAGAAAAATAACCTGGTATATGCCGAAGCTATACAACGTAAACAATCTTGTTCTCAGGTAAGCTTCCCACCTGTCCTGCCTCATTAATTAACCTGGTAACCTTGATCTCTCACTCTCACGCGGGAAAGGCATCCAAGTCTCTACCTGGGTTAATCTTTAACTTGGTGACACTATAAAATGGACGGGAACCTTCAGCACACCGGCGAGAAGGATCCCTAGGAGGTAATAGCGACTTGAACTGGGGGCCTTCAAGACGCCGCCGAGAGGGTCTTCAGTTAGCCACGTTCACTCCTTAATATATGTGGAGAAAAACTTCCTCTTCAATACATCATGGTGCATGTGTGATGATGATGATGATGATGATGTTGATGATGATGATGATGATAATAATAATAATAATAATAATAATAATAATAATAATAATAATAATAATAATAATAATAATAATAATAATAATAATAAAAAAATTACAATAAAAATAAAAATGTAAAAATAAAAAATAAAAATCTGAAAATATAAATAATAACTCGAAATCTTGAAAAAAATTCATAAAAAACAACACCAAAACCGAATGAAAACATCATGTGAGTGTTTGGAGGCCGAGAAGTAAACAAAACAAAACAAACATTCGACCTACTCCACAAAGATGTATAATTATTAATGGTGTGTACGTGGTTATACTCGACCTACTCCACACGTGGGCTATAATTAGCTAGTGAGGTAGGTAGTAGGTAGATAGGCAGCTACCAAACAGGGAGGTACTACCGCCATATGGCATCACGAAAATTGTGACCAAGTCCCAGGCTGCTGAACTGACTTTCTGCCTCATTTACACACAATTGCAGGGTCTCAATTGTTTCTCTTAACATTGACAACATAACATACATATATATTGTTTCTCACTCTTTATCTTTTTTTTATTTCTTAATGGTTCTTTATTATGATTATTGCAATTATTATTGTTATTATTATGATTATTATTATTATTATTATTACCATTGTTATCATTATCATTTTATTTTTTATTTTTATTTTATTTTACTTATCTGAATTATTATTATTATTATTATTATTATTATTATTATTATTATTATTATTATTATTATTATTATTATTATTATTATTATTATTATTATTATTATTATTATTATTATTATTATTATTATTATTATTATTATTATTATTATTATTATTATTATTATTATTATTATTATTATTATTATTATTATTATTATTATTATTATTATTATTATTATTATTATTATTATTATTATTATTATTATTATTATTATTATTATTATTATTATTATTATTATTATTATTATTATTATTATTATTATTATTATTATTATTATTATTATTATTATTATTATTATTATTATTATTATTATTATTATTATTATTATTATTATTATTATTATTATTATTATTATTATTATTATTATTATTATTATTATTACATTTTCGCCCCCAGGCCCGGTGTGGGTCAGTGACCTGTGCTCAGTGGGCTAATACCGTAAAAAAAACACACACACACACACACACACACACACACACACACACACACACACACACACACACACACACACACACACACACCACCCAGATATATGTGATATACTACACACGGAATATAATACGTACTTAGTGGTGTGTTACTTGTACATCATTTGTAAATCAAGAGAACCATTCCCGATTATGTAATTGTATATTTTCAGCCTTCCGGCTGCCATGCTCTTTCAATAAACAGTTAATTATCATTATTATTATTATTACACACACACACAGATAGGCTTTTTTGCATTCAGCCGATGAAGAATAGTTAACACAGCTTAGTTGTTGTTGTTGTTTTATGGTCGAATCAAGCTGCCCCGGACAACCAGTTCAACAAATATACATCACTGTTGTTGCTCATTATTACATTAACTGTACATGGTGTCTTAAAATACTAAATATCATAGTCTTCATCTTCCCGAAGCAATGAGGAAGATAATGAGTCGCATAAATAGACATTAATAATCGTCTGATCCTGTCTCACTGTAGTGACGCTGCAACGTGCTTAAAATTGGCATAAATTTTATGAATAAAAAAAGACTTAAGTTTACCTTTCTTTCGCTTCATTTATGATCCTCCTTATCAATTGTATGTGCGTGTGTGTGTGTCTGTGTCTGCGTGCGCATGTACGTGTGTGCGTGTTCAGCTCACTAATCTGACCACAAACGCTGCGATTAATTATCAACCAGAGAACACGGAGGAGAGAGAGAGAGAGGGGAGGGGGGTACAAACTGGTATCACAATAAAAGATTACTATTATGGTTGTGTAAAATACGAAAAAAAAAGTCAAACGATATACGTTCTTTTCATATTAAGACCTGCATAAACTGCAGTAAAAATGAATTTGCAACCGTAAGCAATTTCCTTTGAAAAGAAAAGTTAAAAAACAAAATAGTTCCCAAAATAAACATAAACGGTAATGAAACAAATACTCATGATGGTAAAAAAATCGTGTTGTTCAACACCTTCCATAGAACAGGCAATTAAGAAAAAAATATCATGTGAAATAAATAAACATGAAGGGGTTATTTCAATCAAAACAAGCGAGAGGAAAATAATGGTGGTGACAAGAGGTGGTTGGCTGGGTGGTGGCGGGGATGTATGGGCACCGCGCGCCACTTGTTGTATAGAGGCGAGACCTTCCCGTCGGCACCCTGAAGCCCTCCGTGACCCAGAAACCCTCTCCCTGGCCAACTGTCCCTCACTCACTCCTCACACCTTTCCCGTCTCTCGTCGGTGTGCAAAGATCAATAAAATAAGAATATCATTATAAAAGTATATGTTCATTCCCAATACAGTGTTAATAGTAAAGAATATGTTGATGACATGAGAGAGTCAAGGTGAGAGGTGCGGGATTCTGGGTTAATGTCCGAATGCCGGTTGGCAGTAGGTCGGGAGCCAACGATCGAAGATTTTAAAGTAACTTGGTGCTAGCCTGCCATGCACGATATGAATCAAGCAAATGTGGCTCAGTCGTGAGCCAGGCACGATGGGGGAGAGTTAGTGGCAAAGCAGACAAGCGATTCAAATTAATAGTTGGCTGTTTGTATGGGTAGACCTCTCCCCTACCCATAGTTTAATGATTTGTGTTTGAAACAGAGGGAATTGCAAGCAGACCAGGCGCGGAAATGCACATGGCGCGCATCAGGCAGAAGAGAGCGCTGCAAGAGAGGGGGAAGGGGGAGGAGCGTGCATGCAGAAGTCAAGCACAGCTCTTGCTTGCCAGTGCACCTTGGGAGCCAACACGGTCCACATGCCTCTCATGGCGGTACGAAAGACAACAAAATCTGTCATCTTGATCCAGCAACGGGGACAACGAGCTTATCAGCTTCCCCTCCTGCTGATAAGGCAGTGCTTGTCTGCCTGATAATACAACCGTGTGTGATATACAGCGTGGTGGTGAGTAGGCGGCGCCCGTGCTAGGCGTACCTCACCAGGCAGGCGCGACAAACCAGTGATTTTGCAGTAGTGCGAGCCATCCGCTGCGGCGTATGGCTCTAGCATGAACCAGCAGACCACTCCGCGGATATCGATTAGCTGACGGATGAAAGTGGTGTATGTATCGAGAAGGTGTGAAGTGTTGTGTGGTGCTGGAGGCATCAGGAGGTGTCCCCGCCTCACGGAGAAACTGTAAACAAAGCGGAGGTCATTGCGTCCCCCCGAGGCTTGACGGCGGAAGTTTGTCGATGGTGAACATTCAGTCCGGTGTACCGAGTTGGGGGAGGAAATCCTCCCTAAAAATAGTGATAATCGCCTCTCTCCGGCTGGGAGCACAGCTGCACCACGGCACGTGGAAGTGTTATAACGAAACATGATAGTGAGTGTCAGGGTGCAGAGGTGTAAGCCGTAGGACACTACACCCGCCCGCTTCTGCTATTCTAGTCGCTGCCGGGGTCCAGGGGTCCAGGGGTCCAGTGCTGAATAATAAGTGATTATTACTCAACTTATCTAGTACCCCAGTCATGGATAAACAAGGAATAACCCGTCTATGTGTTTACCTGAGCTCCGAACAGAAATTCTGTCCGTGAAATCCTGTAATATACCCTCGTTGTGCTGAAATAAATTGTGGATAGAAAGGAAGTAATACATTAGTTACTACCTTCATGTGCAGGCAGGCAGGAGCAGCAGCAGCAACAACAACGGGGTAATGGACGTGTAAACAAGGTGAGATAGCAACGTCACCAAGATTACCCTGAGTTACCAAACGCGGCAAGCGCAAGAGTGGAAGGAGAGTGAGGGCGCAGCTCCGCCAACAGTACCCTGGGTAGATGAAATAGGCGCACATCGCCGCCAGACTACTGCAGTACCTCTGGGGAAGCATGTGTGCCACAGTACCTCCCACCAGTCCTCTATGGCTTCACCTCGTCCCTCTCAGCTAAGAAAGGTCATGATGAAGGAGCGCTGTGAATTCGAGATATGCTTTTCTAAAAGGACTTATTTTTTTACCCAATTAAATTCTTCTGTTCAAATAAAGAAAACAAATGTATAAGAAAACTTATTATTCACTTGAAGTTATAAAAAATAATTCAGTACTATCACAGTGATGAGCGACATAATACCAAGTGAAAATATGAAGGCAAGTAAATAATGTAGTGGAGGGAGCAGTACTGGTGGAGGCAATGCTGTCCTTAACAACTGTATGTGATGCTCAGATATACACAAGACTGTTCTTCTGTGGAGTGTAGTGTAGTGTAGAGGGAACCTGTGCGTCTTACAAACAGTTCTTTGTCATTCAGCGAGAATATAATATATGAAGCAGGAATTATCCTCTCCTCTGTGTTTTATAATGGTAAATTAAAAGATAAATCGTGATATATTGGTAAAATCAACACGACAGCTTTAATAAGTTGCAATTGTTCAAGAAAACAAGTGGTAATCCGATGTTCTTTATAAAAGTTCAGTGTGGGGGAAACTTCGGCGAGCTGTACGTTTCTAAACTCCAAAGTTAATTGTAAAAAATAAAAATAAAAATAGTATAGAGAAAATAGTGTAAATTGTAATGTGTTATGCTGTCTCCATATTCAAGACGAATGAATTACGAGAAGCGAATAGCGGAATGTGAAACTTGGTTTTCCAGATCTGTCTCTCGCCTATTGTAGATGATAGTACACACCAGTTACGTGAATAGCCCGTACCCAGGGTGTAGTGAATTGAAAAATGAAGTTTCTGTAATGTGGCGATTGTGAGAGAAAATTTAATAACCGAAACAGCCTTTGTCGGCGCTCGAGTAAGCGGCCGCCATCTTGTAGGGATCCCATACCTCCCAAGGGCGATGGGAAGCCGATCACAAGAACCCACGAGGGTCGCGACTCTATTTTATTTGTTCCCATTCTATTTTTTGTCACCTGTTTTAGTGATAATGAATTATTATTTCCCGGCAGTGGTGGAGCAGCAAGTGGAGAGTGTAGTTAAGTGAATATCGCAGTACTTGGGTGAAAAAAATCTGTACTATACATTGCTAAAAGTGGTGCCTTGGAATAATGCCTTAATCGGAAATGTTAGGCTCAGTGATGTTGTGTAGTGAGTGGAAGCCTGTAAGATAATGGGGCTTGTATTTTTATTTATTATCCATGATGAAAGAAGCTAATGGGAGATGCTTTATATCAACAACACACTGAACAAGACCACCAGAGTAAGCGCTTCACTAGTATTAAGTGTTAACTATTATATTAATGAAGTGATTAGTGCAGTTTAGGTAATGGTTAATGATTAAAGATTTCTCAAGTAAGTATAACCTGATTTGAGTCGTGGAGGAAGCGGTAAACATCCTCCGCCACACACCCATGAATACCTCTGGCTTATATTTGTTGACTTTTATTTCCCCTACTTCAATGCAGGCAGTCCTGTCGAAAAAATAATTCGATGAAGAGTTGGAGAAAATATCTTCCCACCTGTCTACAAAAAAACAAAATTAATCAAAACACTGGATATATATCACGCATTCATTTTATATTATCCTTTTTTATTTAAACAAAAGTAATTCCTTTTATCTACATTCATGGTTTATTTGATTTGATTCTTGAGTCGTATTTTTTTATAGTGTCAAATAACGAAAAATCATATCACCCCATAAAGTTGTGAAGAATTACTATTACTGAAGAGCGAACCTGTTGGCCAGAACTAAGAGATATAAATGTGCTGCGGCGGTGGAGAGATACTGTTACAGTTTACACCCACAGCCTAATTTATTATTCATATCACTCGAGATCAATTATTAATTTGCCTTTCACTTGAGGCCTTAATTTGACTCTTAATGATATGAACACTTCTGCCTGATCCCTTGATGGTTAAATGATATTCTCTGTATATATATTAGTATCTGTCGACAGTGTACGTGAGCTTCCTGACACATCTATTGAGGTTGTATAGACGCAAACACTTTACTGCATTACCTTTACATGTTATGGGTCATTCTGTGCTCCTCATTCCCTGATTTACTCCCAATGTGACCCGACACCTGATTTTTTTATGAAATTATCTGCTTATAAATTTACTTTCTCATTAGTCATCTTGGAAATAATCAGACGACACGTATAAGAGTACTAGAGAGGTGTGGAAGGTGATTTTGGACCAACTTGTGACCTTTTGAAGTTCCCAGTTTTATAGTTCAGGGTTTTGGTTCCTTAAGTATGCTAATTCTCACCTGGAAATAAGAGTCGTCGCTCGTGCTAACATTACAGGTATTTAAACGCTAAGACAACACCCCAAAGATTGAACACTAGTTCTAAATGTTCTAAAGACACCAATAGCAATACACTCATGAGACTGTATACATTATACACTTGACTGGAACACAAACTTGAAACTCGACATACAAAAACGCGCGCGCACACACATACTTAATATATAAACACAGTCATGACGGCGCACTTCTTATCAAGGCAGGACATATACTCTTGATAGATGCATGGACTAAGACAATAAATATGAAAATAAACACAAGGACTCAGGATAACTGCGGACTTACTTAATGCAGTCATTGAACACTTAAGACAATGCAAACATATTCTCAGGCATAAACTTACACTCAGAGTAATACATACACTCTCATGGCATTCCTTACTAGCTCAAGACATTCTGAATACACTAACGTAAAGGCGTAAAAGCCATTACATCCAAGGTTAGTCCACCTGGTAAACACCTATTGGAGGCGAGACAAGCCACAAAGACATAAAATATACAGTATATAAACACTGAGACACTCCTGTCACCCCGTACAGTGACTCTCAGGCATCGCAAGCTCTTAACACAATAAAGGCTAAACCAAACATTCACCAACGAAACGAAAACAAACTCAGTGGTTTATTTTCATTAATATAATATATGCTTGAGGTTTTTTGCCGACCATTGACTGCTTCACGTGTGACCTTAGGTAGCCACGTAAATCTTGAACTATATGGCATTAAATCTTCCCACGATGATGACACATGAATACCAACAGACAAATACTCTTAGTAAACACCACAATGAGTCTGTATGTCATGTCTAATTATGAAGTAAATGAATTCCTGACACCAAATCTTGAGTACTATAGATGATTAACGCCTTGTGTGTGTATTTGTGTGTCAATGCGAAAGTGAGAGAGAAAGACATGAGAGAAAGTAACTACGTGTGCATCACAGTCACTATCCATCTGTATTCATGTAATGGGTCGTCTTTATACATTATGTATGGATCGTACATCATCAGTGTGTCAATACTCACCAGGATAGCGGAGCCGTTTATATCCACACGCAGAACTCAGTAAACATTTATCTCGGTCCATCAGCTGATTTCTGTCAACAAAACATTGATCTAGCCCTGGCCAGTGTCCGAAACGATTCACTCAATGTACAGTACGTTACTGTCCTCATTTACAAAAACTATTAGTTGCCAGGAGTTACTGCCTTGCTGTGTACCTTATAAGTACTCCGGTCAGCTGAGTCAACTACTACTAGACAGAGAAACTATATATGTGACGTCTGGAACTGCTTGGAAGTTGCGTGTGAGCGTAACAAAACGCACAACGTCTGACCTACAAACTACACCCGCCCTCACTCAACACTACGACCACCTCCACCCTTATCTGTCAATACACAGCTTGCGTGATCTTGCATACCAAGCAGCGCCTCCAAGGAAAATCTGATTTTCATGCTTACAGCGCAGGAGTCGTTTACTCCCACCATATACTGTAGAGTACATCATTATTCCTACAAGACTGTTAATGGTGAACGAGGAACAGTATAACGTCAGTTTCTTCTTTACTGTGTACTGTACTGTACCTGTCTTCATAATCTGTTACAGTGTGTTTTATTACCAGCCAGTTCTGAAGATCATATGAAATTATTGTTTAATAAATAATAAAACGAGGAGGAACACGTTATTTTCTATTGGCTTCTAACCCTGTTTTTTAAATTATCAATCATATATCAGAGTAATAGTGAATTTATCATAAGCTGCAAGTTTTTGTCTTTTTATCCTTTAATTCACTGCGAATTTTCTGGCTGCTAATTCTTTGAAATAATATTTTACACGAAGGTTCACACTTGTTCTCCCCATTATTAAGTTGCTTATAATGGCATCTTAATGTCTGTTTTCTAGATTATAAAAATAACACAAAAAATAATGTACAAATGAGCAACAATTATACAACTGCCAGGCAGAGAAGCACACTGGCGACTACAGGAGCATTTTTTCTTTATATTTTTCAAATTTAATTTCCGTCATAAGTTTATTTTCCGAAAGTACATACAATAAAAAAACAAATGTAAGTAGTTTTCTTATGAAGAGGGACATTTTTGTGCATAAAAATCAATTGTAAATGTCCAAATGCTTAGCTAATAAATAATATTATTTTATAGAGAAAACCAAGTTTATTATCAGTGTGCATTTTCGTCATTACGAATTATTCTGCATCTATAAATAATATCCGTACTCACTCTGAAATGGCAACATCTTATTTTGGAACCAACTTGATTTACACAACAGATTTTATTGAAGTACAAACAGAAAAATAAAATTTCAAATATTTGTGAAAAACATATCGACCACTAGAAATTATTTTGTAGTGTAAACAATGGCGCCAGTATTAGGGGTAAACCCTATAAATTATAAGCATTGTCAACACCACATAGCTAATGCAACACTGTAACTTACCACTTGTAGGATGACCTCGTCTACAAATAGTGTGAAGACTTGGCTAGGAGGCACCGAGTTCTGGGCATGATTCAAGGTCCCTGTGTGCTCACTGACCTTCACGGATAACCTCACTAAGCTTATAACAAACTATCAAACTAACAACTGTTTCACTGTCAATGCCTCGTGACACTGGATATGACACTGAACATCACCTAGATCAAGCTAATGTGTCAAGCTGTGACATTTTTGGTAGCGATATAAAGTTACGCCAAAGTTCACGTAGTGAGAGCTTTAAGACAAAGCAAATGTTTACTCTCAGTATCACTCAGTTTACACTAAAGTGTCTTTTTTCACCACCTCACTGCCAGGTGTGTCTGCCTCATTGTAAACAATCTTACATTACCCCCTGCCCCCTGTGCTGGCAGCAACACCTGACAGGGGTAGATGATGTTGATAATAACGTGGAATGTGTTGTATATTCACACTTCAGTCCACAATACAGGCTCGAACCCCTTGTCCAAACTCAGGTCTTCAGCTAATATATCCAATAGTAATAAAACGAAAACAAAAAACATTTAATGGCCACACCGCATAACTCCTCTAGGCTTTATAACTCAGAGTTACTTACAGACGTGTTGGTTATCAGAGAAGACATCAATATTTTTTTTTAATAATTTACATTTTCTGAGGTAATAACGATACTAACAAAACTAGCAATAAATGTAACTTTCACAATCATTTATATATGATTATTATCATTATTATATTATATTAGTATCATTATTATATTATATTATTATTATTATTATCAGTATCATTATTAATTTTTCACCTTGTATTCAACAGTATACACTATATTAAAGCTAGACAAATCCCTGGCCTTGTACAGATATTTTTTCTTTTATGTAATACAGACGCAAGATAAATACACAGTAACTTCAGGAAATAAACAAAGTCATGGACCTCAGTAACATAATGCCCTGTTCTGTGTTGCTGGATGGTCAATGTTTACAGTGTGCAGTACAGACACCTACAGCCAGCACCCAAAACTTTCTATACGCGCCTGATCGAAACTATAAAAGTGAAAGAGGTCTCATGGGCTTTAACTACCCATTAGGAGGCAGGATGACCGGCACTGTACTCAATAACCTTCACTTCTCCAACTGTAGATTTAGGTACCCATTTGCTACCGGGTGGACTGAGAGTGCTCTAGGATCAAACCAATGATCCTTACTACAGGTGACGAGTACTGTAACAAACTCAGTCGCTGCATACCTATCGGAACGGTACTAAACATCAAATGAGATATTACAGCGCTGATTAAAGGTTGACGAGCATGTTCCAGCAAGTCACAGTGTCAAACGTATACTCGTACAAGCTGAGAGTTATGACGGACGATAAAAAATCTATACTTATACTACTAACGAAAACAAAATAGCATTGTATTTAACCTTTAATATTAACGAGGATCAAACATGTCGAGATTTAACAAGTTATGGACACCGTTCTTTACCCAACAGTCGATGCTGAGAGACAATGGGACAAGCACTGGGTATAGAGTCAGAAACAAAGCTTCAACCAATACAATGACACCCAAGGTAGGTTGTCTCTGACCCTCGCTCTTCAGGATAAATGAAATCTACGTAGAATATAAAGCTAAATCTATGTTCGCTTGTGCGTTCGTCCACAATACATAACAAAAACAATATTAAGATAACTAAACACACACACACAGATTCTAGATGATAAAACATAAACGGGAAAAAAATATTATATAAAGCCTCCAAACTGTGCCAGCGATACTTTATGATGATAGCTTGTCTCTACAACAGCTCCAGTGAGGAGTATTAGAAGTTAACCTGGGAGGGACCACTATATCTTACTGTTTACACACTCCTCCTATAAAGATGTGTGTGTGTGTGTGTGTGTGTGTGTGTGTGTGTGTTTGTGTGTGTGTGTGTTTAGATAAAAATATACGTGTGTACTGACACGCCTCAGTAATAAAGATATATCTCTGTATATATGTACGCCATATACAAGCCTGTTGGTTTAGTTACAGCCGTGAATTAAAGCAACAAGAGAGAGAGTCAGCTGAACAAAACAAGAGAGGGAGGAAGAGATAATGAACATATTTTCATGAATTAATTGCCAAAGTTCACGAATACTTTCAGACAAAATCATCTACTGATTTTGTCCCTCCCGGTAAACTACGACAAACAGACAGACAGAC
>NW_024728841.1:0-18942 GCF_018991925.1 Homarus americanus | reverse complement strand
TGAGACTCACATCGTTATTTTTCGTCACTACCTCCCCGTGCCGGGAGTGGGTAATTTGCGTGCCTGCTGCCTTCCTTAGATGTGGTAGCCGTTTCTCAGGCTCCCTCTCCGGAATCGAATCCTGATTCCCCGTTACCCGTTATAGCCATTGTAGGCGCATAACCTACAATCGAAAGCTGATAAGGCAGACACTTGAAAGAAGCGGCGCCGGTGCGGAGACCGTGCGCTCAGCCCGAAGTTATTCAGATTCACCACAGGTGGGTTACGGACCGGGGCCCGACCAGTTTTGAACTAATAAAAGCGCTCTTCCCTTGCGGTCAGAGACCAATTGCATGTATTAGCTCTAGAATTGCCACAGTTATCCAAGTAAGTGGGTTTACAGATCCAATGAAACATAGCTGATTTAATGAGCCATTCGCGGTTTCGCCTTAAATCGGCTTATACTTACACATGCATGGCTTAATCTTTGAGACAAGCATATGACTACTGGCAGGATCAACCAGGTAGCTGCTGCTGTTGGCGGCGCCTATCACGGCGGCCAAAATAGTGAGATTGAGAGAGAGGCAGAAGACATTGGGCGAGGGACCGCACGTTGGCCTTAGAGAAATAGCAAACCAGATGATCAGATCTAACTGCACCTTCTCTTGCTATCCTCGGCGCCGGCAGCGCCACCGTGTGTGCCAATCTCCTCCCCTATCCGCTCCTCTTTGCCCCAGCTCCAGCGAGGCAGCCGACATTGGGCGAGGGACCGCACGTTGGCGAATCTCCTCCCTTATCCGCTCCTCTTCTCTTCTCTTTGCCCCAGCGAGGCAGAAGACATTGGGCGAGGGACCGCACGTTGGCCTTAGAGAAATAGCAAACCAGATGATCAGATCAAACTGCACCTTCTCTCGCTATCCTCGGCGCCGGCAGCGCCACCGTGTGTGCCAATCTCCTCCCTTATCCTCTCCTCTTTGCCCCAGCGAGGCAGCCGACATTGGGCGAGGGACCGCACGTTGGCCTTAGAGAAATAGCAAACCAGATGATCAGATCAAACTGCACCTTCTCTTGCTATCCTCGGCGCCGGCAGCGCCACCGTGTGTGCCAATCTCCTCCCTTATCCGCTCCTCTCCTCTTTACCCAGCTCCAGCGAGGCAGCCGACATTGGGCGAGGGACCGCACGTTGGCCAATCTCCTCCCTTATCCGCTCCTCTTCTCTTCTCTTTGCCCCAGCGAGGCATAAGACATTGGGCGAGGGACCGCACATTGGCCCATCTCCTCCTCTCTCTCTTTCTCTTACTGTTTGTGGGGACGTGGGCTCATGAGCGCCATCGTCGCCCAATATTGGTTAGGTTGTGTATTTCACGGGTGGGAACCGCCATCATCGTTGTTAGGTGATGGGGTAACCCAACGTGTGCTTTGACGAGTTTTGGCTGCTAAACTCTCTTTTTAGTATACTCGGCTCCCAGACTGCGCCCTGGTCGTGTTGAACCATGAGCGTTGTCTATGCACATTTAGGGTAGCCGTTTGCGCGTGGAATAGTGCAATGAATCTCGGTCAAGAGACGGTTGGGCGCTGCATTGAAGGCCGGCACAGACGCGAAGACGGGGTGATCAGCCAACGCAAGTCCGCTAAGTTGGGCAGACAGCAAGGCGAAGGGGAGCCCCGTTCCGGACTGAAAGGCCGCAGCATATGCTGTGACGGAAACTAGTAGGGTGGCGACGTGTGCGCCGAGAGAGAGAGAGAGAGAGACGGAGTAAATAATGTCCAAACGGAAGAGAGACCTGGCAAGTGTAATTGATAGAGCGCGAGCCTACTCGCCATAAGCCCGCTCCACTGCCATTCCTCTGATCCAATGAGACTAAAATCTCTCTCTCTCTCCTTCTGCTCCAGCCATTGCAGGGCAGGGAAGCGACGGCAATTTTGTTTGTTGTTTTTGAATGCCGCGCTTTGCTTCGCAGAGGCGCCGAAGCGCTCCGCTGGGGGGCGGAAGATATTTCACACCGAATATGTGTGTGAAGGCACCCTCTCCCCTTAATATAGTGAAATAGTGCAATCCAGCATACAAGGTCGGACGATAGGACATTCACCGTACCGCACCTCGAGAGTGGATGTTGGGTAAGGTTAAAACCGGACTGTTCGCAGACAGCCGAATAACCCGGTTCCGGACTAATTGGTGGATGCAACATCATGATGATGCTGCTGTCGCGGAAACCGCAGTGGCGACGTGAGAGAGTAATAATGTTCAATAGGGAGAGCGACCTGGCTAGTGTAATTGATAGATCGCGAGCCTACTCGCCATTAGCCCGCTCCACTGCCATTCCTCTGACCCAATGAGACTATTCTCTCTCTCGCTCTCCTTCTGCTCCAGCCATTGCAGGGCAGGGAGAGGAAATCGACGGCAATTTTGGTTGTTGTTTTTGAATGCCGCGTTTGGCTTCGCAGAGGCGCCGAAGCGCTCCGCTGGGGGGCGGAAGATATTTCACATCGAATATGTGTGTGAAGGCACCCTCTCCCCTTACTATAGTGAAATAGTGCAATCCAGCATACAAGAGCGGACGATAGGACAGTCACCGTGACCGCACCTCGAGAGGAAGTTGTTTGATCGTTTGTTAGGTAAGGTTAAAACCTGGACTGTCATAACAGTCAGAATAAACCCGTTCGACTTACACAGACGCAACATCATGATGCTAAGCGCCGAAACCGGTATGACAAAAAAGGCCGAGAGAGTAATAATGTTCAATTGGGAGACAGACCTGGCTAGTGAAATTCATAGAACCCGCTCCACTGCTATTCCTCTGACCCCATGAGACTATTTTCTCTCTCTCTCTCCTTTTGCTGCTCCAGCCATTGCAGGACAGGGAAAGGAAAGCAACGGCAACTTTGGTTGTTGTTTTTGAATGCCGCTTTTTGCTTCGCAGAGGCGCCGAAGCGCTCCGCTGGGGGGCGGAAGATATTTCACATCGAATATGTGTGTGAAGGCACCCTCTCCCCTTAATATAGTGAAATAGTGCAATCCAGCATACAAGAGCGGACGATAGGACAGTCACCGTACCGCACCTCGAGAGTGGAAGTTGTTTGATCGTTTGTTAGGCAAGGTTAAAACCTGACTGTTCGCGAACAGCCGAATAACCCGGTTCCGGACTTACAATAGACACAACATCATGATGCTGCTGCTGTCACGGAAACCGTGGTGGCGACGTGTGCGCCGAGAGAGTAATAATGTTCAATTGGGAGACAGACCTGGCTAGTGAAATTCATAGAACCCGCTCCACTGCTATTCCTCTGACCCCATGAGACTATTTTCTCTCTCTCTCTCCTTTTGCTGCTCCAGCCATTGCAGGACAGGGAAAGGAAAGCAACGGCAACTTTGGTTGTTGTTTTTGAATGTCAAGGCTTTGCTTCAAGAGAGGCGCCGCTTCTCCGCTGGGGGCGGAAGATATTCCACACCTAATAGGTGTGAAGGCACCTTCCCTTTAATATAGTGAAATATGCGTAATCCAGCATACAAGAGCGACGATAGGACAGTCACCGCACCGCACCTCGAGTGGAAGTTGTTTGATCGTTTGTTAGGCAAGTGTTAAAACCCGGACGGTCAACAGCCGAATAACCCGGTTCCGGATCTTCTACAATGACGCAACATCATACAGTGCTTGCCAAGTTGCCGTGAAACCGTGGTGGCGACGTGTGCGAGAGTAGCAAGAATAAACAATTGGGAGACAGACCTGGCTAGTGAAATTCATAGATCGCCCTCCACTGCCATTCCTCTGACCCCATGAGACTATTTTCTCTCTCTCTTCTTCTGCTGCTGCTCCAGCCATTGCAGGGCAGGGAAGGGAAAGCGACGGCAATTTTGGTTGTTGTTTTTGAATGCCGCGCTTTGCTTCGCAGAGGCGCCGAAGCGCTCCGCTGGGGGGCGGAAGATATTTCACACCGAATATGTGTGCGAAGGCACCCTCTCCCCTTAATATAGTGAAATAGTGCAATCGAACATATAAGGGCGGACGTTTTCATCACCGTCTCCCACTCGGTGTGTGTGCAGATTCTCTGATCATTTTGTAAAGTATGCTCGACCCCCGATTGACTTTGACGGTCTCCCATTCGGGTGTGCAAGTTTCTGTAGTATGCTATTAAATCGACCCCCGATTGACTTTGACTGTCTCCCATTCGGGTGTGCAAGTTTCTGTAGTATGCTATCAAATCGACCCCCGATTGACTTTGACGGTCTCCCATTCGGGTGTGCAAGTTTCTGTAGTATGCTATTAAATCGACCCCCGATTGATTCTTTGACTTGGTCTCTATCTGCGTGCAAGTTTCTGTAGTATTATTAAATCGACCTCTGATTGACTTTCACTGTCTCCATTCGGTGTGCAAGTTTCAGTATGCTATTAAATCGACCTCGATTGACTTTTCACTGTCTCCCTCATTCGGGTAAGTAAGTTTCTGTAGTATGCTATCAAATCGACCCCATTGACTTTTGGATTTGCCCCATTCAGTGTGCAAGTTTCTGTAGTATGCTATCAAATCGACCCCCGATTGACTTTGACGGTCTCCCCATTCGGGTGTGCAAGTTTCTGTAGTATGCTATTAAATCGACCCCGATTGACTTTTGACTGTCTCCCATTCGGGTGTGCAAGTTCTCTGTAGTATGCTATCAAATCGACCCCCGATTGACTTTGACGGTCTCCCATTCGGGTGTGCAAGTTCTCTGTAGTATGCTATCAAATCGACCCCCGATTCACTTTGACGGTCTCCCATGCGGGTGTGGAACTTCTCTGGTATGTTGTATAATATGACCGAGGTGCCCCTACCCCTTACTATAGTGAAATAGTGCCATCCAGTGTACAAGGGCGGACGCTTTCATCACCGTCTCCCACTCGGTGTGTGCACATTCTCGGATCATTTTGTATAGTATGCTATTAAATCGACCCTCGATTGACTCTGACGGTCTCCCATTCGGGTGTGCAAGTTTCTGTAGTATGCTATTAAATCGACCCCCGATTGACTTTGACTGGCTCCCATTCGGGTGTGCAAGTTTCAGTATGCTATCAAATCGACCCCTTTATTGACTTTGACGGCTTCCCCATTCGGTGTGTGTTTCTGTAGTATGCTATCAAATCGACTCGATTGATTTTGACGGTCTCTCATTCGGGTAAAAAGTTTCTGTAGTAGTATGTTATTAAACGACCTCCCCATTGATTCTTTTGACGGTCTCCCTATTCGGTGCAAGTTTCTGTAGTATGCTGATAAATCGACCCCGATTGACTTTGACTGTCTCCATTCGCGTGTGTTTCTGTAGTATGTTATCAAATCGACCGATTGATCTTTTGACGGTCTCCCCATTCGGGTGTGCAAGTTTCTGTAGTATAAGCATAAATCGATCGATTGACTTTTTGATTTTGC
Source organism: Homarus americanus (assembly GCF_018991925.1). NCBI lineage: Eukaryota > Metazoa > Arthropoda > Malacostraca > Decapoda > Nephropidae > Homarus > Homarus americanus. Next base: position 13,560 of record NW_024728841.1, on the reverse strand, counting down.
CTCTATCTCGGGTGTGCAAGTTTTCGTAGTATGCTATTAAATCGAATTCTCGATTGACTTTGATCGTCTTCCTTATCTGGTGTGCAAGTTTCTGTAGTATGCCATCAACCGACCTCTGATTGACTTTTGAAGGTCTCCCCATTCGGGTGCAAGTTTCAGTATGCTATTAAATCGACCCTCGATTGACTTTGACGGTCTCCCATTCGGGTGTGCAAGTTTCTGTAGTATGCTATTAAATCGACCCCCGATTGACTTTGACTGTCTCCCATTCGGGTGTGCAAGTTTCTGTAGTATGCTATTAAATCGACCCCCGATTGACTTTGACGGTCTCCCATTCGGGTGTGCAAGTTTCTGTAGTATGCTATTAAATCGACCCCCGATTGACTTTGACTGTCTCCCATTCGGGTGTGCAAGTTTCTGTAGTATGCTATTAAATCGACCCCCGATTGACTTTGACTGTCTCCCATTCGGGTGTGCAAGTTTCTGTAGTATGCTATTAAATCGACCCCCGATTGACTTTCACTGTCTCCCATTCGGGTGTGCAAGTTTCTGTAGTATGCTATCAAATCGACCCCCGATTGACTTTGACGGTCTCCCATTCGGGTGTGCAAGTTTCTGTAGTATGCTATTAAATCGACCCCCGATTGACTTTGACGGTCTCCCATTCGGGTGTGCAAGTTTCTGTGGTATGCTATCAAATCGATCCCCGATTGACTTTGACGGTCTCCCATTCGGGTGTGCAAGTTTCTGTAGTATGCTATCAAATCGACCCCCGATTGACTTTGACGGTGTCCCATTCGGGTGTGCAGGTTTCTGTAGTATGCTATTAAATCGACCCCCGATTGATTTTTCCAAATCGACCCCGATTGATTCTTTTGACGGTCTCCTATTCGGGTGTACACCTAGTATGTTATTAAATCGACCCCCGATTGATTCTTTTGACGGTCTCTCCCATTCGGGTGTGTGCAAGTTTTGTAGTATGCGTTAAATCGACCCCCGATTGATTCTTTGACGGTCTTCCCATTCGGGTGTGCAAGTTTCGTAGTATGCTGATCAAATCGACCCCCGATTGACTTTGACGGTCTCCCATTCGGGTGTGCAAGTTTCTGTAGTATGCTATCAAATCGACCCCCGATTGACTTTGACGGTCTCCCATTCGGGTGTGCAAGTTTCTGTAGTATGCTATTAAATCGACCCCCGATTGACTTTGACGGTCTCCCATTCGGGTGTGCAAGTTCTCTTGGTGCATTTGAAGTATGAGTTGAGCTTAATGAAGTTGATTTCGTCATAGGCACGGTGCTGTGCTGTGCTGTGCCATCGACAACACCAATAAGGAAGGGGCATCTATTTTTACTTAGGCTAGCATACCTAAGTTAAAGCAAACTCCCCTTGCCAATACAAGAAAGAAGAGGATTTCTTATAGTCTAATAAACAATTCATCATGACCAAATACAGTATCTAACACAGGGGGTCCGGGGGCGCAGCCCCCGGTTAGCAACTAACCATTTGATTGCATTATCTCTGAGAATAGTTAGCAATTATCCATTTGATTGCATTATCCCAGGTTAAGGGGGGTTGTGTGTGGTTCCATATCACCAGATTTATTAAAAACTCTACGTCAGGCTAAACAGTTTAGGCTAGATAGTACGATACGATACGAAGTCATTAGTTAAGAGGTGAAAGAAGATTATTAGGAATTGAAGAAAAAGGTGGTGAAACTGAAATACAGTAGGAGTAGAAAGAATCTGGGCTCAACTAGATCGCTTCATCTTTCTTATTGGTGTTTTGTCTTTGTTCTGCTCCCTTGGGTCGTCAGACCTTTGTATTAATATTGGTTTATTTATATAATGCTGCTTATTATTATTATTTTTGTTATTGTTGGAGTTAGTGAGCCTGCCCAGGTCCTTGTGTAACTGGGAGGGTAGTCACATTTTTTTTTTTTGAGGTGTTAGTTAAGTGTTAGTTGTGTTAGTCTAAAGGTACACTGTATGGAGAGGCCTGCCAGGTTCTTAGTGGAGCTGGTTGGTCACTCTCATCTTTATTCCTCTAGTAATGTTTTATGTGTAAATGTGTATATTGGAGCAGGAGGTGGTTCAATTACTTCTTCCTAGCTGATGTAGCTGGGAGGGTAATCACATTATTATTATTATTATTATTATTATTATTATTATTATTATTATTATTATTTATTTTATTTTTTTCGGAGTTAGTGAGTGTGCCTAGGTCCTTGTGTAGCTGGGAGGGTAGTCACATTTTTTTTTTTTTACTAAGATGTTAGTTCAATGTTAAATGTTAAATGTTAAATATTAGTTATGTTAGTCTAAAGGTACACTGTATGGAGAGGCCTGCCAGGTTCTTGTGGAGCTGGTAGGTCACTCTCATCTTTTATTCTCTCTATTAATGTTTTATATGTATATTGGGGCAGGAGATGGTTCAATTACTTTCTTCCTGGCTGATTTAAACCAACTGTGTTCTTGGAATTCTTCGTTGTCTATATTATTTATCCAGTTTTGATATGTTTCTGTGTTAAGTTCAGTCACTTTTTTCCAAATATTTGCAACTTTGTTGTGTATATCTACATTGATTGCTAAGAGGTTTGCTCTCTTGTGTAGCTGTTCATTATTGATGTGGTCTGTATATTTTATGTTATATATAAATCTGAGGGCTATATTTTGTACTGTTTGTAACCTTTTAATGCACGTTTTACTAAGGGTGTTCAATAGGATGGGTGGGTAGTCCATAATTGATTTAACAAGGGCAATATAAATCTTTCTTTTGTTATTAATGCTAAGGTTCTTAAAGCGTTTTATTTTTTATAATCTTATTCTTGCCTGTCGTTCTTTATCTTTTAAGTATGTTATATATCCTCTTTTGTTAGTTTTAATCCAAGCATCCTGCCTTCAGTGTCGTATGGGTATAGTTCCTGGTCGACTATTACTGGACTTGTTTTAATCTTGGCTATTGGTATTATCTTGAATTTGTTCTTATTTGTCCTGATTTTCCATTTTTTCTCAAAATCATTTATGTTTTTTATCGCTCTTACCGTGTAGAGTGCCATAAAGTGAGTTGATTTTCCTGGGTATGATACTATTTGAGTAATATCATCAGCAAACATTACATATTCGCTAAAGGTTGAGGTGTGTCTGAAGTATAAATTGTATATAGTGTTGGAGAAAGGCATCCTCCTTGAGGTACTCCACTCTCAAGATTAAACATAGTTCCTAAAAAGTTTCCAATTTGAATTTGTGCTCTCCTATCATCTAAATAGTTACACAATATTCTTAGCAAGTATTCGTTAAGTCCCAGTTTTAATATTTTATATTTCAAGCCTAAATGCCAAACTTTATCAAAAGCCTTAGAAACATCCCTTAAAATTATATTGATCTGGTTACCCTTGCTTTTTTCTATTGCAATTATTTCCGTTATTGTAGCTATTGCAGTTAGAGTATTTCTATTGGGCATAAATCCATGTTGTCTGTTGTTAGTTTTCCCATGTTGTGTTAAAAAGGCTATAAGTCTTGAATTTAATATTTTTTCCAATATTTCCCGGTAATTTCTAATAAAGATATTGGCCTGTAGTTTAATATTTCCTTATTGTCCTTACCCTCCTTAGGAATAAATATCATTTTAGCATATTTTAGTTTGTCTGGAAAGTAACCAGTTATTAAGCATGCGTTATAAATGTTTAATAATTATTTAAAATGTTTCAGGTAGATTCATGATCATATTTCGTGTAATACCTGTGAGCCCAGGGGCTTTTCCTTAAATTTCCTCAGACAGTGCATCATTTCTCCTTAGTTGTGCTGATTATTAGGTAATAAGTTATAGTCTATATATTGCCTTGGGGAATTTCTATATTTGTCTTCCCATTTCTTCTTATCCTTTCTTCGTGTTCACTATCAAAATCTTCATTTTCCTCATCTGATATTTTAAAAAACTTGCCATTCCTTTTGAATGCTGACTCTTGTTCATTTTCTCGTGCAATTTTGTTCCATTTTGGTCTTTAATGTATGGTGTTTTTTGCTTGTTGTGCCCCCTCATCTTGTTTATGGAAGTCCAAAAATGTTTTTTGTGTCTTTAGTCATGTCAGCCGCCATTATAATATGTTCCATTTTTTATTGTTTGCTTCCTTACATGCGTCTCTTAATTTTATCTGTAGTGCTATCTGTGTCGTATATAGCCATCTGCTACTGCCGTGTCTTTCCATATACCTGTTTATTTCATTGTAATGGGTCTGGATTACTTTAACTTCTTCTGGTAGTCTGTTGTTGGGTAATGTTCTAAAGTGTGAAGTAGGAGTGTGTTTGGTTATAGATGTTTTTATTGCTGAGTGCAGTCTGTCCATTTCTGAGTCTATATCTTCTGTTGTTTTCCCTTGTAGGTTAATCGAGTGGTGATTACTTAAGTCGTCTTTGAAGCTGTTCCAGTCTGTTTTACTCATTTTCAGTCTCTTTTTTATTGGTATCTGTATGGGGCTTGTTGACAGTGTTAGTATAATTGGCAGATGGTCACTGCCTGTAAGAGGTCCCTGTATTATATGGTAATTGAAAAAGGCTTTGTTGTTGGTAAAAATTTTGTCTGGTGTCGATTGTGTATTGTGATTTCTCCAGGTTGGAAAGTTAGGACCCAGATGATTGATTTTCCTTAAATTTATTAATTGATTAAGGGCGTTTCCCACGACGTTATTATTTGTATTGTCAAAAATCCTATGTCTGGCGTTAAAGTCTCCTAAGATGTACATCGGATGACTATTGTTAGCCAATTTTAATAGGTCTTCTATAGGTAAGTAAGGTCGTCTCGGTGGGAGATAAGTAGTAGCAATAATTACGTCTCCTTGAGTTGTATTTATTTTTATTGCTAGAAATTCATCCTGGAAGTCATCAATTAGTTTAAATTTTAAGTTTCTTTTAACCGCTATAGCTACTCCGTCATTTTTCTCGCCCGATTTATTTCTTTGGTTTACATAATAGTTAAAGAGTTTTATGGTGTTGTTTTCTGTCTCACCGTGACTGTTTATTAGTATAATGTCAGGGTCAATTTCGCGATATATATTACTTAGGTTAATTCTCTCGGTCTTCCAGTTTCTTACGTTGTGTTGTATTATTCTTAAGTTCTTACTGTTTGTCTATTGTCCATTATTTCTTATACTTGGATTGTGGCTGTTGAGTGGGGGCCTATCATCCTGTTTCCGCTTCTGACTCTTCTGTCTCTGACAGGTCTATTTTTAAAGTCTTTGGCCGTAATCTTTAGTTTGTCCGTAGTAATTAGTGACCAGACATAATCTTCACTTAAGGATTTTTCTTGATATGTCCACTTGTATATCCCTCCTTCACAGTTTTTTACTATTGTCCCTCCTGTTGGTCTCGATGTTGGGATTCCATGTTTTGTTGTACTGATAACTTTTAATCCAATATCTTCAGCAGATTCAGGTTGTATATTGTGTTCAGTTTCCATCTTATCTTCTCTCCTCCTACTCCTTTGTCTTATAGTCTGTCCTTTTGTTATTTCTATCTTCTCTTTGTCACTTCTAGTCATTTGTCTGGGATCTCTATCAGTCGCTTGTGTTCCTTGTGTATCAGCTGTTGCTCCTTGCTCAAGCCTTTGTTCGTCTTGATGTAGTTTTTCTCTCAGTTCGCTTGCATATGTTGTCTGAAATAGTTTTTCAGATTGTGGATTCTCTGGAAATATCATCTCTGGTAGGTTATTCAATTTAAACATTTTCCTTAATTCCTCGTTGTATGATCCGGGTGCAATGATATTGTGCAAATGTGCATGGATCATACTAATCATTACCTTATCGTAGCATTGGCTCACTTAGGTTTATCTTACTGTGGATTCTGGTCTATGAGCCTCTTGGACCTCTCTCTTTGCTATTTCGACGTATGTCGTATCCTTCTTGTCTTGTTCCTTTTTCCTTGATTCTTGTTCCTTGTACTTTATCATGTGTTTTTTTATTGGGCATGCCATTGCTAACATCCTATGTCCTATGTATGCATTCCCGTTTCTCTTACAGTTGAGACAGCCAACATGTGTACTCTTACATTCAGTGTAGGTATGGTCGTCGCCTGCACAATCTGAGCAGTACTTTTTTTCTTTTTCCGGACAGTCTCTCGTTGTGTGTTCTTCATATTTGTAGCAGGAGAAGCAAGTTTGCAGACTGATGAATGTCTCCTTCTTTATTTGATGTGGTGTGACTGACATGTTGAATATTAGAAAGCCCTGTTGTAAAGCTTTCTCAGCCATTGACACTTCTTCAAAAGTAATCTTAAAAACATGAGTATAGTCCTTTATCTTAATGACTTCTTCAATCTTCATCCACCTATTTTGGCGTTCCAGTTCATCTTTCAGGTCTTCCGATGTCTTCCTCCCGATCTCTTGGTCGACTTGACGAACGAAAACTGATCTTTTTGCTTTTTGTTCTGGTGGCATGACAACAATAAGGCCTTCATTGTAAAATATATCTCTTGCTTCTTTTGAAAGGATTTTATCTGAATCAAAGTCATCTTTATAGATTACTTTAAAACCTTCATTGGTGCTGAATATTCTTGTTAGTGGGACTTGCAGTTTGTTGTAAGTGATTTCTGCCACTTTTCCCCTTCCAATAGAGTGTCCCTTATCTCTATGTTTTATTCTAATGCTTGTTGTCATCTTCTTGATTACATCTAATCCTACATATAACACAGGGCTCCTGCCTGGGAGCAGTGACCCCGCCCCCCCCCCTCTTGGATGGGCGTCGGGCTCGTAGGGTTCTGCACCCAGGTTACCTGTGACTATAGTTATGTCTAAGAAAGTTGCCACCTACCGCTGACCCCCGGACAAGGGGTGCCCTGCACTATCACAGGTTCCCTTGCCGGATCGACCGTATCGCTAAGTCCCGCCTCCCGTTCAAAGAACGGAGTGCATGAGGGGGATGAAAAAAGGAAAGAAGAGGACTTAGAGAGTAGAAACAGCCTACCTACCACGCCACGTTCGGTTAGCCAATCAGAGCACCGCAGTAAGCATTACATGTATCACGCCACCGTAGAGGCTTTGCGGTGGCCAATCCCAGGACAATAGACACTGCAGGTAGTAGTCAAAATTTGGGTAGGCCAAATGTTGTTTTTCCAAGTTGGAATTTCCTGTACAATCTGTGATGGTAATTACACCGTCACTATGTTGATAGTACAATCACTAGGATTGAGTGTCTTATCACAACAAGTTGCAGACTCAAACATGCAGCAAAGAATCAGGTCTTCGCAGCTCCGTGTCCAGCAGTCTCCTATAGCAAGCTTGTCCATCGTGTCATATATATTACATACTTCCAGCAGTCCCTTACTTAACTGTGATTGGTGGACTATTCTCTTAACCCGCCAAATTACAGCCAATAGGAGCAGAGAACAGTCAGTCAGCATAATACCCCAACTTATGTTTTCCTGTTGGATATTATTCTCCATTACCTTCTTCACAATGCAATGATACTGGAAATGTGATGGGCGGCTGTGTATTTATTTAACGTTGCTTCTCCCAGAGCTCTAAATAGCGTAAAAACTTATGTAACCAGGGACCCTCCCATGGACAGGAGTCCTCCCAGGGGCCCTCTCAGGGACGGGGGCGCTCCTAGAGGCCATGCCATGGGCGGTGGCGATCTCAGAGTCCTTGCCAGGGGTGCTGGCAATCGAAGGGGGTCTCGCCGGGACAGCAGCGCAGCCAGAGCCATCCAAGGGACGGCAGCGACCTCTGGGGCCCTCCTAGAAACGGCAGCGTTCCAAGGGGTCCTTGCCATGGGCAGTGGGGCTCCCAGGGGCTCTCCCAGCGACAGTGAGGCACATATGAGCCCTCCGAGTGACAGTGGCGCTCCCAGGGGCATTGTCAGGGACAGTGTTCCTCCCAGGGATCCTCCCAGTGGCGGCGCTGACCCCAGCGGCCATACCAAGGGTCCCCAGGGGCCCTAAGGCATGCTTGTCCGTCGTGTCATATATATTTCATAATTCCAGCAGTCCCTTACTTAACTGTCATTGGTGGACTATTCTCCTAACCCGCCAGATTACGGCCAATAGTAACAGAGAACAGTCAGTCAGCACAACACCCCAACTTATGTTTTCCTGTTGGATATTATTCTCCATTACCTTTTTCAGAACGCGATGATACTGGAAATGTGATGGACGGCTGTGTATTTGTTTAACGTTGCTTCTCCCAGAGCTCTAAATAGCGCAAAAATTACTGCAACCAGGGGCCGTCCTTGTGATGGGAGCGCCCCCAGGGACCGTGCCAGGGGCAGTGGAGCTACCAGCAGCCCTACCAGGGGCGGCGCTCTCCCCAGGGACCGTACCAAGTGTCCCCAGAGGTCCTATGGCATGCTTGTCCGTCGAGTCATAAATATTCCATACGTCCAGCACTCCCTTACTTAACTGTGATTGGTAGACTGCTCTTTTAACCCGCCAAATTACAGCCAATAGAAGCAGAGAACAGTCAGTCAGCACAACACCCCATCTTATGTTTTCCTGTTGGATATTATTCTCCATTACCTTCTTCAGAACGCATTGATACTGGAAATGTGATGGGTGGCTGTGTATTTACTTAACGTTGCTTCTCCCAGAGCTCCAAATAGCGCCAAAACTACAGCAACCATGGGCCCTTCCACAGACGGAAGCACTCCCAGGGGCCGTCCCAGGGACGGTGGCACCCCTAGGGGCTCTCAAAAAAACAACAGCACTACCAGGTCCCTCCCAGGGACGGCGGCACCCGCATGAGCCATTCCAGGGACAGTGGAGCAAGCTAGGGCACTCCAAGGGACAGACGCACTGCCAGGGGCTCTACCAGCGAAAACGGCGCCTTACGGGCCCTCCCAGGGACGGTTGCACCATCAGAGACCCTACTAGGGGCGGTGGCGCCCCTAAGGGCCTTGCCAGAAACGGAGGCGCCCTCAGAGGCCTTGTCCTGGGCGCTGGCGCACTCTGAGGACTTGCAAGGGGCGCTGGCGCCCCCACAGGCTCTCACAAGGACAGGGGTGCTCCCAGGTGCCCTCAGTGGGACAGCGACGCCCCCAGGGGTCATGCAAGGGACAGATGAGCTCCCCGGGGCGGCACTGACATCAGGGACCGTACCAAAGGTCCCCCAGGGGTCCTATAGCAAGCTTGTCCATCGTGTCATATATATTACATACTTCCAGCAGTCCCTTACTTAACTGTGATTGGTGGACTATTCTCTTAACCCGCCAAATTACAGCCAATAGGAGCAGAGAACAGTCAGTCAGCACAACACCCCAACTTATGTTTTCCTGTTGGATATTATTCTCCATTACCTTCTTCAGAACGCGATGATACTTGAAATGTGATGGACGGCTGTGTATTTGTTTAACGTTGCTTCTCCCAGAGCTCTAAATAGCGCAAAAATTACTGCAACCAGGGGCCGTCCTTGTGATGGGAGCGCCCCCAGGGACCGTGCCAGGGGCAGTGGAGCTACCAGCAGCCCTACCAGGGGCGGCGCTCTCCCCAGGGACCGTACCAAGTGTCCCCAGCGGTCCTATGGCATGCTTGTCCGTCGAGTCATAAATATTCCATACGTCCAGCACTCCCTTACTTAACTGTGATTGGTGGACTGTTCTTTTAACCCGCCAAATTACAGCCAATAGAAGCAGAGAACAGTCAGTCAGCACAACACCCCATCTTATGTTTTCCTGTTGGATATTATTCTCCATTACCTTCTTCAGAACGCAATGATACTGGAAATGTGATGGGCGGCTGTGTATTTACTTAACGTTGCTTCTCCCAGAGCTCTAAATAGCGCCAAAACTACAGCAACCATGGGCCCTCCCAGAGACCGAAGCACTCCCAGGGGCCGTCCCAGGGACGGTAGCACCCCTAAGGGCTCTCACAAGGACACCAGCACTGCCAGGTGCCCTCCCAGGGAGAGCAGCACCCGCATAGGCCCTTCCAGGGGTGGTGGAGCAGGCAAGGGCGCTCCCAGGGACAGCAGCACTGCCAGGGGCTCTCCCAGGGTCAGCAGCGCCCTAGGGGCCCTCCCAGGGACTGGGGCACCATCAGAGACCCTGCTAGGGGCGGTGGCGCCCTCAGAGTCCTTGTCAAGGGTGCTGTCACCCTCAGAGGATATGCAAGGGGCGCTGGCGCCCCCACAGGCTCTCACAAGGACAGGGGTGCTCCCAGGTGCCCTCAGTGGGACAGCGACGCCCCCAGGGGTCATGCAAGGGACAGATGAGCTCCCCGGGGCGGCACTGACATCAGGGACCGTACCAAAGGTCCCCCAGGGGTCCTATAGCAAGCTTGTCCATCGTGTCATATATATTACATACTTCCAGCAGTCCCTTACTTAACTGTAATTGGTGGACTATTCTCTTAACCCGCCAAATTACAGCCAATAGGAGCAGAGAACAGTCAGTCAGCACAACACCCCAACTTATGTTTTCCTGTTGGATATTATTCTCCATTACCTTCTTCAGAACGCGATGATACTTGAAATGTGATGGACGGCTGTGTATTTGTTTAACGTTGCTTCTCCCAGAGCTCTAAATAGCGCAAAAATTACTGCAACCAGGGGCCGTCCTTGTGATGGGAGCGCCCCCAGGGACCGTGCCAGGGGCAGTGGAGCTACCAGCAGCCCTACCAGGGGCGGCGCTCTCCCCAGGGACCGTACCAAGTGTCCCCAGCGGTCCTATGGCATGCTTGTCCGTCGAGTCATAAATATTCCATACGTCCAGCACTCCCTTACTTAACTGTGATTGGTGGACTGTTCTTTTAACCCGCCAAATTACAGCCAATAGAAGCAGAGAGAACAGCTCTGGTCAGCACATCTCCATCTTATATGTTTTCTCCTGTTGGATATTATTCTCCATTACCTTGTTCAGAAGGCGATTATACTGGAAATGTGATGGGCGGCGGTGTATTCACTGAACGTTGCTTCTCCCAGAGCTCTAAATAGTGCCAAAACTACAGCAACCATGGGCCCTCCCAGGTACGTGAGCGCTCCCAGGGGCCGTGCCAGGGACGGTGGCAACCCTAGGGGCTCTCACAAGGACAACAGAGTTCCCAGGTGCCCTCCCAGGACGGCGGCACCTGCACAGAGCCATTCCAGGGACAGGAGTGCTTAGCACCCAAGGGACAGACACCTGCCAGGGGCTCTACCAGCGAAAACGGCGCCTTACGGGCCCTCCCAGGGACGGTTGCACCATCAGAGACCCTACTAGGGGCGGTGGCGCCCCTAAGGGCCTTGCCAGAAACGGAGGCGCCCTCAGAGGCCTTGTCCTGGGCGCTGGCGCACTCTGAGGACTTGCAAGGGGCGCTGGCGCCCCCACAGGCTCTCACAAGGACAGGGGTGCTCCCAGGTGCCCTCAGTGGGACAGCGACGCCTCCAGGGGTCATGCAAGGGACAGATGAGCTCCCCGGGGGCGGCACTGACATCAGGGACCGTACCAAAGGTCCCCCAGGGGTCCTATAGCAAGCTTGTCCATCGTGTCATATATATTACATACTTCCAGCAGTCCCTTACTTAACTGTGATTGGTGGACTATTCTCTTAACCCGCCAAATTACAGCCAATAGGAGCAGAGAACAGTCAGTCAGCACAACACCCCAACTTATGTTTTCCTGTTGGATATTATTCTCCATTACCTTTTTCAGAACGCCATGATACTTGAAATGTGTTGGACGGCTGTGTATTTGTTTAGCGTTGCTTCTCCCAGAGCTCTAAATAGCGCAAAAATTACTGCAACCAGGGGCCGTCCTTGTGATGGGAGCGCCCCCAGGGACCGTGCCAGGGGCAGTGGAGCTACCAGCAGCCCTACCAGGGGCGGCGCTCTCCCCAGGGACCGTACCAAGTGTCCCCAGCGGTCCTATGGCATGCTTTTGTCCCGTCGGAAATATAAATATTCCATACGTCCAGCACTCCCTTACTTAACTGTGATTGGTGGACTGTTCTTTTAACCCGCCAAATTACAGCCAATAGAAGCAGAGAACAGTCAGTCAGCACAACACCCCATCTTATGTTTTCCTGTTGGATATTATTCTCCATTACCTTCTTCAGAACGCATTGATACTGGAAATGTGATGGGTGGCTGTGTATTTACTTAACGTTGCTTCTCCCAGAGCTCCAAATAGCGCCAAAACTACAGCAACCATGGGCCCTCCCAGAGACCGAAGCACTCCCAGGGGCCGTCCCAGGGACGGTAGCACCCCAAAGGGCTCTCACAAGGACACCAGCACTGCCAGGTGCCCTCCCAGGGAGAGCAGCACCCGCATAGGCCCTTCCAGGGGTGGTGGAGCAGGCAAGGGGACTCCCAGGGACAGCAGCACTGCCAGGGGCTCTCCCAGGGTCAGCAGCGCCCTAGGGGCCCTTCCAGGGACTGGGGTTCCAGCAGAGACCCTGCTAGGGGCGGTGGCGCCCTCAGAGTCCTTGTCAAGGGTGCTGTCACCCTCAGAGGATATGCAAGGGGCGCTGGCGCCTCCACGGGCTCTCTCAAGGACAGGGGTGCTCCCGGGTGCCCTCAGTGGGACAGCGACGCCCCCAGGGGTCATGCAAGGGACAGATGAGCTCCCCGGGGCGGCACTGACATCAGGGACCGTACCAAAGGTCCCCCAGGGGTCCTATAGCAAGGTTGTCCATCGTGTCATATATATTACATACTTCCAGCAGTCCCTTACTTAACTGTGATTGGTGGACTATTCTCTTAACCCGCCAAATTACAGCCAATAGGAGCAGAGAACAGTCAGTCAGCACAACACCCCAACTTATGTTTTCCTGTTGGATATTATTCTCCATTACCTTCTTCAGAACGCGATGATACTTGAAATGTGATGGACAGCTGTGTATTTGTTTAACGTTGCTTCTCCCAGAGCTCTAAATAGCGCAAAAATTACTGCAACCAGGGGCCGTCCTTGTGATGGGAGCGCCCCCAGGGACCGTGCCAGGGGCAGTGGAGCTACCAGCAGCCCTACCAGGGGCGGCGCTCTCTCCAGGGACCGTCCAAAGTGTCCCCAGAGGTCCTATGGCATGCTTGTCCGTCGAGTCATAAATATTCCATACGTCCAGCACTCCCTTACTTAACTGTGATTGGTGGACTGTTCTTTTAACCCGCCAAATTACAGCCAATAGAAGCAGAGAACAGTCAGTCAGCACAACACCCCATCTTATGTTTTCCTGTTGGATATTATTCTCCATTACCTTCTTCAGAACGCATTGATACTGGAAATGTGATGGGTGGCTGTGTATTTACTTAACGTTGCTTCTCCCAGAGCTCCAAATAGCGCCAAAACTACAGCAACCATGGGCCCTTCCACAGACGGAAGCACTCCCAGGGGCCGTCCCAGGGACGGTGGCACCCCTAGGGGCTATCAAAAAAACAACAGCACTACCAGGTCCCTCCTAGGGACGGCGGCACCCGCATGAGCCATTCCAGGGACAGTGGAGCAAGCTAGGGCACTCCAAGGGACAGACGCACTGCTAGGGGCTCTACCAGCGAAAACGGCGCCTTACGGGCCCTCCCAGGGACGGTTGCACCATCAGAGACCCTACTAGGGGCGGTGGCGCCCCTAGGGGCCTTGCCAGAAACGGAGGCGCCCTCAGAGGCCTT
>NW_024728840.1:0-15403 GCF_018991925.1 Homarus americanus | reverse complement strand
TGTATATCCTTCAGATAATGTAATGCTGTCACTAGAGAAGCTGCACAATCGTGCACATGACAGTCGTAGGTACAGCACGTCTTACATTAGGTAGCTGCACATGACAGGCTTAGGTACAGCAGTTGTCACTAGAGAAACTGCACAATAGTGCAATATGACAAAGTCGTAGGTGCTGCAGTTGTCACTAGAGAAGCAGCACATGACAGTCAGAGATACTGTAGTGGGACGCTCTCACAAACCGCGGAGCAGCCCACCACCTGCTATCACATTTCCAACGTGCTGCTGTTTCAGCAACGAAACTATTCACCGGCGACTTCGGGTTTTTCCCAACATGACCTGGCAGCGCCGCTGGGTATATAAGCTCTGTCTTCCATTGAGATTCATTCTGACCATTCTTCTTGAAATCAAGCAACACCTCCTCCTCCGCCGCTGCCTGGCTGTCCCTAGCATCTCCGCCTGCCTGGCGGTTCCGCCCGGCCAGCGAGCATGGCGACCCACCAGCGTCCTCTGAGCCTCCTCACCAACCAACTCAGCATTCTGTGCACCTCCAGCACCAGACTGTTCATCATATATCTCATAATATACAAGAAAACCACATTAGAGTTTCCTTCCATCCTGAAAGCGACAACATTAATATCTCGATACCCCTACAAATGGTGACTCCTGAGATTAGCACTGCACAGGATGGAGGGACACTGATCACGCCTCCCAGTCTTCAGCGATACCCCGGCCTCACCCTGCCTGGACGAACACATTCTGATCGACCCCAGCACACCCTGCCCTGCCTCAGACGCCGGCCCCCGCCCAGCAGCTCCTGCCGTGAGGGAAGCACACAAACATCCATCGCTCCACACACCCCTCTTTCTCCCTCAGGTGCCTCTACACGTCCTGCACCCCTCTGCTGCTGTCGTGAATTGCGCTGCTGCTCACGAAGCTCCTTAACTGGGCTTGCTGCATTTGTGCCCCCTGCTCCTGGGACCCAGGCCCACACACACCCCAGCAGGCGCATCTGACGACCTGTACCTTGCCGAGGGAAGCACAACATTCATCGCCTCCACACTCCTTTTTCTCTCCCTTCCACAGATAGGTGTGTATCTAGACAGTTGTATCAGCGATCGCTCATCACGCTATCGCCGCTTGTCTCACATGAGGCATGCACCGCCTGGCCCGTCTTCACATGTGCTAAGCGAACTCTACAATCAACAAGTCTCCACACCGCCTGAGGGAAGGGGAGTATTGTAGTGACGTCTCCCCTACAAACTGGGCGAGCAGCCCACCACCTGCTATCACATCTAACGCAGCCGCTGCTTGCTAAACGCAAACTATTCACCGCGCATTTCGGTTTTCCCTAACATGACTCATAGCGGCTGCTGGGTATATAAGCTCTGTTCCTCCATTGAGATTCATTCTGACCATTCTTCTTGAACAGCAACACCTCCTCCTCCGCTGCCTGGCTGCTCTAGCATCTCTCGCCTGCCTGGCGGTCTCGCCTCAACAGCGAAAGCATGGTGACCCACCAGCTGTCCTCTGAGCCTCCTCACCAACCAACTCTCATTCTGCAATCTAGCAATCAAACTGTCTATCATATATCCTTATGGGTTGATACAAGAAACCACATTAGAGTTTCCTTCCATCCTGAGTGCTAGACAACATTAATATCTCGATACCCCTACAATACAGCAGCTGTCACTATGCGCTTTTGGGAAGTTTGTACTCATACAAGACAAAGCGTAACAGATGTGCAGGTGACCACTGACATATGTGCGTTGTGTGAGGACGATTCAGTGTGTGCACATGAGGGAGAGTCATGTGCAGGGCCGGATTGTCAAGGGGGCACAGTGCCCAGGGCTCACGTAGGTTTAAGGGGCCTACGAAATTTGAGACAAAATATAGCCCTCTGTAGTATCACCCACCTCATATCAAGTCACAATAATTAATGCAAGCAAAAACTAAGGATTGGTATAAGGGGGGGATATGAATTCACGCACTAAAACGTACACTCGCAACAAAAAAGTATTGGTGCATACTGTAGTGTGAACACCGGAGACAAGTGATTACAGGCTGGGAAAGGCGAATTGTTCCAGCCGATAAGTTGGCAGCTCCTGATTTTCAGCCATATGGCAACACCTAGTGGAGGGTGGGGAGGGGGGTATGACGACATAAATTATCAACCTTTCCGACATATCGTTTCGAACTCTGTCGATCTCAATTTCGCACCGATACTTTTGTGCGAGTACTTCCAAAATAGGAAGCAAAGAGGTAACGACTTTTTAGACTTAAATTATATATTTAGCCGTGATACTATACGAACCGGTCACGCATAGTGCTCCTGTCCACTGACCAGCCAGTCACGGCCAGTTATCCAAAAAGCCTAATGTAAATTTGCGCGTGTATTAAGAACATAAGAACATAAGAATGGAGGAAACTGCAGCGGGGCTTCCTTATTACTCCATACTGCAGTCCCATGCACACTCAACCCCTTGTTGCTCATATATAAGCATCCAACCTATGTTTGAAGCTATTCAGCGTATCTTTGTGCTTAATGATGATATTTGGTAACTTGTTCCATTCATCCACTACTCTTGTTTCCACCAGTGTTACCTATTTCACGCATAAAACATAAGAACATAAGAATGGAGGAAACTGCAGCGGGCCTATTGACCCATACTGGGCAGTCCCGTTTACACCCAACCCCTATTGCTCATATAAGCAAGCAACCTATGTTTAAAGCTATTCAGCGTATTCGAGTTAATGATGACATTTGGTAACTTGTTCCATTCATCCACTACTCTGTTTCCAAACCAGTGTTTACCTATTTCCCGCCTAAATCTAAATTTGTCTAATTTAAAACCGTTGTTACGAGTTCGCTCCTGGTTGGATAGATTGAGTACCTTTGTAATGTCCCCTTTGTTTAGCCCTGCCTTCCACTTATGCACCTCTATCAGGTCGCCCCTCGCTCTACGTCTCTCGAGGGAGTGCAAATTAAGATGCTTTAACCTGTCTCTATACTCAAGGTTCCTAATGCCCGGGATTAGTCTTATCATTCTCCTCTGAATTCTTTCCAAGGATTCTATATCCATTCTGTAATACGGTGACCAGAACTGAACTGCGTAATCCAGGTGTGGTCTCACAAGAGCAAGATACAGTTTTAGGATGACCTCACTAGTCTTGTAACTAACACTCCTTTGTATGAACCCAAGTACTTTATTAGCCTTGTTACGAGCAAAAACACATTGTTTACTTGGCATAAGGTTCCTACTTATCATTACTCCTAAATCTCTCTCGCAGTCGGATTTCTCTATGGCATCGTTGTTCACCTGGTATCTGGTTTCCCTGTTTACATCTCCTATACTGCGTACTTAACATTTGTCCACCTTGAATTTCATCTGCCATTTTTCAAACCATTCGAAAATTTTTTTTAGAGCTTCCTGTAGTTTTGCTGAGTCCTCGTCAGATTTAATAACATGTCCTATTTTAGTGTCATCACCAAATTTACTTATGTTGCTGTCTATGCCGATATCTATGTCGTTTATGTATATAATAAATAATAATGGTCCAAGTACTGAGCCTTGGGGAACTCCACTTGTGACGTTGCTCCAATGGGACTTAGTGCCGTTAATACTCACACGCTGTTTCCTGTCCTGTAACCACGCCCAAATAGGGTGTGTCATACTGAGGCGAATTTTTTTTTTTTGAGTTTGAAAAATCGGCCCATGGTATTAATAATGTAGTTCTATGTGCAGAATCATGTGATATCTTCAGATTTGAAAAGCTTTTAATTTTTGCTAGGTAAATTTTAACTTGAAATCTTATGAAAATTCAGTATTCCCACCCTTTTACCAACACCACTAAATAGCTTATTTAAAGTAAAGTGAATGTATCATGTTAATTTATTAGGATGAAAATGATCCAGAATAGTGAAACGAATGATCTTGACACATTTATTAAATTTAATATTCCTTTAGAAAACAAAATCATCAAATACAAAAACCGGTTTTACTACTACGACCCGGTGTTGCTGCACACCATAGAGAACATGTCTTTCTTGCTTCTGTTTCTACTCATCACTTCCCTGCTGACCACCTGAGCTTGGATGTAGCCTTCCCTCCTCTCCTGGCTGTACACGTGACTGCTGGCCTCGCTCACTTGCTGTACACAACGCTCTATACTCTGGGTGTGCGAGGGCCAGGCAGGGACATGCATGGGGTTGTCCAGGAAAGCTCTGACTTGAACATTGGTGAGGCTGCAGGTAAGAGGGGGCTCACTGCCAGCCTGGATGTTATCCAGATCTATGAGATCAGTGAGGGTCTTGGCACCTAGATTGACTTCAGGAGTCTTCCTGACCCTGAAGGAATCGTCACCAACTGATTCGTCATGCCCAGATCCTCTCATAAGTCTCATATCCAAGATCTTTTTGACTGCCACTCTTCTCTCCTCCTCATCCTTACTGCAGAGCATTGTCTGCAGAACTGCCTCGGGATGAGCATACCAGGAAGATCTCCTCACAGTCTGCTCCACAATCTGAACAACCTTCCTTGGCTGACTCCTCAGGAGCTCAAGCTGGAAGAGAACATGCCTCGGACCTTCGGAGAACGATGACTTGACCTTGGTGTTGAACCAATTTGGCAAGTAGACACTCACGATGAATTGGACAATAAGTCTCAGGTTGTGAAGCTGGTTCCCTTTCAGTTTATGATGAGCGACCCAAATTCTGCAGAACCTGAGAGCCGTTGTGAGCCACCTAGAATGTGAGACTGGACCTATCTGCAGGTAAGCAAGTCTATCAGGCATGACCCCAGTTTTGATGGCACTGCAAATCATGTAACCATAGTACTGGTCAGTACTCAGGTCGTCAATGACAGTATGTGCAAGCTCAACGAGTGGAGGGCCAACTGTGATTTTTTCAAAGCTCGGATTTATTTCTAACTCAGTGGCAGAGTCCAGCATCTTGCCAAGAGGACCAGACCATCTGTTGTTTGAAAGAGTCTTGCCATCCAGCTCCTGGATCAGATGTCTGAGTGGCAACTCGTTGGTGTGGAGGTCACAAACAATCCAGACCAGCTTCCTCCCAATCTTCCGCTCTATCCACTGTATGACCCCCCCTTGCCACCCTGTGTTCGTGTTGGTGCTGTCCCCTCCAATGGCCTGCAGGGTCTGGTCTACGTTCCTCTCTCTGAGCCAGTTCACAATGTTATCTGCCACTATCTCAGCTGGTTTCCTGATGTCATCTTTCTCTGGAGTGAAATGCCACAAATACTTCCCTCCTGGTTCACTGCAGCAGGAGTAGTGTTCCTCCTTCACCATGGCAGGGAACAACTTGTCAGAATCTCCAACTTTCATGAACACTTTAGTGTCATCCCTTCTCCCATCAAAGAACAAACAATTGATTCCATTTTCTCTTATCCCCTTATCAAACTCTCTTCTAGGTTACTGACAAGTTTCTCCTGAGCTCTCCTTACTTTGTTATGATCTATCACCAGGTGAACATCATCAGGTGTTATCAAACCACCGTCAACCCAGGCAGCTGTTGCTATCTCTGCAGTTTCTCTGAGACCAGTGTGGTGTCGCATGCTGGCCAGAGCTATGCTCGGATATCTTTCCTATTTCGAATCTTATGCCTGGAAGGTTTGGGATCATTATTTTCTGGGTTAGGGACAAAGTCACCATTCTCCTGGTCAGCACTCGGATCAGCCATGGGGAAGTCATTAAACTCTGAATCAGCTTGACTCCAATCATCGGCCTTTTTTACCTCACCCTGGGCCTTCTCAAGTCTCTTTTCCTCGGCAACTCTTCTCCTCTTCTGTCTCTCTGTGGCAGCCTCCTGTCTCTTGGACTCCGGAATATCTTGGCTAGAAATCATGAGAGCCCCTATACTGCCAGTCTTCTCTCTCTGTGCTTTGACAAATGCCAGTTCGGTCACAGGAATCTTCAGTTCACGCTTGCAAATACAGGAGATGTGGGCCTCGGATTTACAGTCACGATCGCATCCAAACTCAGGAGAGAGAACAATTGGGCACTTGCAAGTAATTATGTCAAATAACTGGTCCAGTTGCTTGGCAAAGCTGTCCTTAACTGCAAGTTTTCCTCTCCCAAGAGAGATATCTCTTGCCTTTTCCCAACTGGCTAGCAGTCTCTCACTAATCTTCTTCTGACTGGAGGCTTGAACTGAGCGTTAGCCAGAGTGTACTGTGCCAAGACAGCTTTGGTCATATCACTGGCAATGTCTTTGTTTGTGTAAGTTCTTTGGTTCTTTTCACTGATTTGCCTGATTAAAACACCGTATCTCAAAGCATCTCTCAATGTAGGCAACTCCGACTTCAGGAGCTCTCTCCCAGTCCCAAGATAGTGACTGAGATGGCTGGATTTTTGGTTCCTCGTCCTGACACAAGCAGCCATCGCAAATATTATCAACTTATAAATGCATCAGAATCTGAAACAGAAAAAATATTGTTAGTTGGGTTGTTAAAGAATGAAGTCAGAAAGCAATGTTCACTATTTAATTGTAATGCACTAATGCAGCTGTACGTTAGATTTTCGATAAATTTCACGCTAAAATTTACCTAGCAAAAGGTTGCAAAATATTGAAACTGAAATTATTTTCTGTTTATATACACTAAAATCTACCAAAAAAGTGATGGGCCATTAGAATTAGCTGATCTTCCCTCCTATGACACACCCTAGTATGATAGTCTACCTGTATACGTCCCCTTCATGCGTCACGTTGTCAGTTTGTCTGTGTATATCTTTACCTCCTTCTTAGTCACGTTCACGCCCCTTTGTACATGTGTCTGTCTGTCTATCTCAATGATGTGACCTTTCTCATTAATTGTCCCACTACTGCCCGCTTCCTTTAAATGTGAGAGAGTGTGTGTGTGTGTGTGTTAATTAAGAGCCCAACCTGAAATTTGAGTTTTCATTGTTACATTCGTCTACCCACCCACCTCTCATTACTCCTCTCCTACTTTTGTGTGGGGAGGTACAAGGAAAGAGGTAATTGGAAACAACATGAAGATTTGTGAAAGACGCAAGTAGAAAGTTGCACAGGAATAAGTCAGATTCATGAGGGTAATATCACTACTCACTGCCATGCAGGACAGAAGGTTCGTTCATAAAGAAATGCACCATATTCATTAGCAGTATACAGTATATAGGTCAGAGTCATGTGGATGATGTCACTGTTCACTGCCATGCAAGACAGTGGTTCATAAAATTGGACGTCATATTCTAATTGTAGACTAATCAGTGTGGGCTAGCAAATTTGGGATAAACAGCAAGAATGTCCCCAAGCACCCCCGATTCAATGTAGTAATTACAAAGTTCATGATACAATAAGCCAGGTGGCCTGAAGTCTTTGACAGTGCCACATTCAATGATATAGTGTTCAAGTGTATGCTTTAAAGGTTTATCACAAAGTTTACATGCTGAGTGCTCCGGTATGGGTACAGCATTACTAACTTGCCAGATGTGTCTGT
Organism: Homarus americanus; assembly: GCF_018991925.1. NCBI lineage: Eukaryota > Metazoa > Arthropoda > Malacostraca > Decapoda > Nephropidae > Homarus > Homarus americanus. Next base: position 7,931 of record NW_024728840.1, on the reverse strand, counting down.
ATCCTAGCCTAATTCTGGCCACGACTACATCACATTGTCTGGTTCTGTTTTTATGCTGGCCATACCAGTACCTCTCGTCACAAAATTTGTCATATTTACTAATACTACAACTGCCAAGTCTCTCTGCATTTCTCAGTTCTTCTAGATCAGAGTTCATGATTCTGACTTGAATGTTTTTAAGTACAGCATTGGACAGGCCAAGATCATGGTCAACATTTTCTTTCTTACATGCCTCATTGACCAGTCTATCAGCACGGTCATGATACACAATTCCAACATGGGACGGAATCCACACAAATGCCATACGAGAGTTGTTCTCTGTGGCAGTTATCACATTTCTTTTAATATCCCATACAACTTTAGACATAGAACCTGACGGGCTGTTCATTGATTTCAAAGCACTTTGAGAGTCACAACATATCACCCCACCTCCATTTTCTTTTAGGTAGTCTTTAGCTAAGTAGATTTAGTTAGTTCAGTTTGTGTTGTGCTGGCCCAATTGTTCAGCCTTTGCTTGTTTGACACTATCATCTCTTTTTCTTTATATATTACAATTGTACGGTCTGTTCTAACTGTGTTTGTCTGCACAGAACCATCAGTAAAATCATAAAATTCACTTGATTTATTACTCTCTATGTGTCTGTTAAAAGTTTCTAGTGTGACACATCTCATTACATCGGTGTTTAACATTTGCTTACTACCAAGAGGAGTGTAATTAATAGGAACTGATATATCCAGCCAAGGAGGAATGACATTAATGGGTTTGTCAGGGGTTATTGGGTCATTCAGTTTCAAGAGATCTGCAACACTTTATGAAGCCACGCCCCAAAGAGAGTCTTTTGTGGAAGATTAGCGAGATAGTCGGGATTACTTAGATAGAACATAAACTCTGTTTGAGCTGTAGTTTGGGGACCATTGTTCTTCAAAACTTTGACACAAAACATGGTATTAAGTAGAACTATCCTCTCAGATACGTAGGGCAGTCTGAGCTCTTTCCTCATGTTTACAATTCTGGTTGATTTTGGGCATCCTTGAATGATGGGCTTGGCTTCATTTTGCCCTACCTCAAGGCTGTCGAGTTGTTTAGGTTGACTAGTCACAAGATGGAGAGCATGATAGTCAACTACAGAACGAATGAAATGAAGATAGGAAGTACGAGCATAGGTGATGTTGATTCCATAGCCTTTGCCAACAAGGGTTCTGAGGGCTTTAATGCGCTGCATTGGTTTGGCACGAAGGTTGCCGATAAAGTTTGCATCATTCACACAAATTCCAAGATATTTATAAGAGCTACATAGTTCCAAGGGCACGCTATTAATGTTAAAGTCAAGAGGCAGAGGGTGAGTAGGTCGAGGATTGAGGACCCTCGTCTTGTCAACAGATGTTATGAGGCCACATTCCACAGTCCTCTGAGCAAATACATTCAGCAAGGCTTGGAGCCTGAACTTGGTCTGTGTCATAATGGAGATATCATCAGCACAGCATATTACAGCCTCATTTGGCTGAACTGGAATGTCAGAAATAACCTTGTGCATCAGTATATTAAAGAATATAGGACCTAACACTCCTCCCTGAGGCGTGCCAAGCTCAACTGATCTCATTCTGGCACTTTTGGCTTCCCTAAACAGAACACTGGCATACCTGTGGACAGAAAACCCTTTATCCATGTCAGGAGGTTACCTTGGATGCCCAAATTAGCTAGTTGCTCAAGTATACAATAATGTCTTTATTAGCTACATCAAAGACTGATTTAAGGTCTATGAAGGCTGTTTGTGTCTTATCTTTTGAGTGAACAAGATAATCTGCAAAGCATGTATGTGTGCTGCCCCAGGTCATGAACCCAAACAGATTAGGGCCAGTTTGTCTGACTTGAAACATGAGACGGTTTAGAAGAACTCTTTCAAGGACTTTACACATACAGGATGTGAGTGAAATGGGCCTGAAGTTTGGAGAGTTAGCTTTAGGGATTGGTACTATGTTTCCTTGAGTCCATGTCTTAGACAGAATACCCTGTGTGAGGCTCATTTGATGCATGTCAAGCAGTGGACGGTTAGGGACCTCATTTAACAATCTCAGGGTGTTATAGGTTATGCCATCCAAACCAGGGGAGGATGATTCACCTTTCATTAGTGTTGTTGTTAGTTCGTGGTGCGTTATAGGAAACTGGTCGATAAGGTCTGGTGAGGAACAGGCTATTTCAATATTGAAACCCCTATTAATGTGTGTGGTTTTAAAATAATGATGTATGTCAGGAGGCAGGGAAGTGATTTGTGACACACTAGATCATTGGTCTAATAGCATGTCAGCATATTCTGCAGGGCTGTGATGAAGTTGGACTGGGTGGGTGATTTGGCAATGGCTCTAATTTTGTTCCACACTTCTGCTAGAGTGGTTGTTCTATTAATCCCCTGTATGAATTGTTCCCAATTGGTGTTTCTCACCTGACCTTTGAGTTCACGAAATGCTCTGTTAGCTTAGAGGAATGCCAGGAGGTTGTCACTAGTTTTATTTTGCTTATAAGTATTGGCAAGCTGTTCTACCTTCTCTCTTTCTTTGGTGAGGATGGGGTTATAATAATAATAATAATAACAATAATAATAATTGACGGTTTATTGAAAAAGTTCTGCAGCCCGAAGGCTGAAAATATACATTGGACATAAATGACTTATTACATACATCGGTGGTTTAACAAAAGCCTTCATTAGAGAAAGGTAAAGGAGCATACAGTGAACATTCAGACTATTGTAGGTGTTGAACAGCAAACACGTAGTGTAGTAACTCCCTCCCAGATGGTGTTAGGAGGGACCTCACGTGGTGTAGTAGTTCCCTCACAGATGGTGTTATGAGGGGCCTCACGTGGTGTAGTAATTCCCTCACAGATGGTGTTATGAGGGGCCTCACGTGGTGTAGTACCTCCCTCACAGATGGTGTTATGAGGGACCTGACGTGGTGTAGTAATTCCCTCACAGATGTTATATAGTGAGGTGTGGTCCCAGGCTTTCCTATCGTAGACGGATTAACACATCGCTGGTTGTTGTTGGGTCTCACGGGCCGTTATCACTGGGTACCTGGGACCTCACTGTGTGAAGGTTAACTTGGGTACGACTGTTACTGTTGAGTTGTTCTCACTGACTTAAGCACTGTTCACCACTGTTCACCTCTGTTTAACACTGGTTCCATTCCTTTCCTAAATGAAATTGTAACTTCTGGCGAGAACTTGTTGATATTCCGGTGGGGAGGAAGGGTTCAGGGGAGGGAGTTGGTATGGGCCAACATAACAGTTGACCTGGCTGCTCCGAGTTTTCAGATCTGGGATTATTTTAATGACCACACTGGCAGTCTGGGGCTCATTCTCCCTATTCATGCTTTCATCACTATCGGTCTCGCTCAGGCTACTCACCCTCAAGTTCGCATCATTATGAGAGGAGGCACCAGCTCTTTAAGAAGCCCCACTGACACTATCACTGCCATTGTTCACTGGTACACTTTAATTGGCAGGCTTTAACCTGACCTGCATTGGCTAACGAAGGAGAGTCACTGTGCCTGTTGGCTTCAGGTGGTGGAGGCGATCCGGCCGCGTTGGCATCACTGAGTGGGACCGCCATTGTGGGTGGAGGCAGCCTCCCTGGACAACCTGGGTGCCAGGCCGTCACACCCTCTTCCCTGCACCTGGGACACTGCCTCCTGGGTGGGGAGGTGTGGCTGTTGATTTCAGGCGATGGAGGCGACCTGGCAGTGTTGCCATTGGAGTCACTGAGTGTGACCGCTGTTGTTGGTGGCGGGGGCCTCCCTGGACAACCTGGGTGTCAGGCCGTCACACCCTCCTCCCTGCACCTGGGACACTGCTTCCTGGGTGGGGAGGTGTGGCTGTTGATTTCAGGCGATAGAGACGACCCGGCAGTGCTGCCGTTGGCACCACTGAGTGGGACCGCCATTGTGGGTGGAGGCGGCCTCCCAGGACAACCTGGGAGCCAGGCCATCACACCCTCCTCCCTGCACCTGGGACATTGCCTCCCAGGTGGGGGGCCTGCTCTCTTCCCTCCCAAGAGGTAACTTCCTTGGTGGTGGCAGCTCCTTGTGCTATGCATTCCTGCGCAGATGCTGCAGGTGTCTTGTGACAGTATTTCGCCACATGATTGACCCACAAGCAGTTGTAGCACACCACAGTGGGGAGGAGTCTACCGACTAATGTTACTTGGGGTACCATACATGCCGAAGAAGCAGTATTCCTAAGGAGGTGGTTCCTTCCTTTTCCGAACAATGATGATCCTACTAAGTTGTGCACCATTATTATAAAGTCTTCTTGCTTGTGGACGCCCGGAAGTGACAGAGTACCACTGGGGGGAATAACCTTGGGGAAGTGGGTGACAAGGTATTCCTTAATTTTTGGGGGTCGGACAGGTTCATCTCGCTTAATCCATCAATGAAGCGTTGGATAGTATCCGTCTCCTCTCGGCCTACATAGACGAAACGAGGGGCACTAACTGGCATGACAACATTCAGCATAGTCGTGCAATATTCCTCATTCAGGCCTCTCAACCACTTAATCTTCATCAAATTGGTTGTGTTCTCGGGGAAGGCAAAGTGCATGTAGTTAGCCAGGGGAGCGATGGGAGGGATGCATCTATTGGCTCTACTCTGCTTCCTTCCCTGGGACCTCATTTTGCGTTTCTGTTGACGAGTCTTAAACTTCTGAAAGCCAGCTTCAGTGTCACCATGACTGTCCTCTTCATCTTCGTTTCCTTCGTCAGGAACTTCAGCAGAGTGCCACCCGGCGTCGACTCCTGCCATGGTTAGATTTAAATAGAATCCAGGTCTTATACACTGGGGCAGAGAGGTGATATGTAGGCCAGTGGTGTCCGGGTAACAGGGACTTGTGTGAATGGGCCCAGTATAACCACCATCGTCACATGAGACACCACATAAAGTCATTAACACGTGTGATAAGCGCCAACCATCAAAGGAGCGAGGGGAGGGAGGGAGGGTGAGACTGGGAGCCACATGGCTGGGCCCAGGAGTAGGCTTCACAGGCACCAGGGCACTGTGGATACCAGAAGCTGTCACATTGATTACTACACTACACCCACAAATATCACGTTATACATGGTCATAGCTCACTGACACAGATAAGAAGTCATTAAGTATAACACCCTGTTTCACATTGCGCTAAATACTGTATAAGTTAGTTTGGTTATCCTTAGTGTGTGGTGTGGAGCACAGAGTTGGTGAACGGTGGCTGGGAGGCGCAACCCTCTTATGAAGAGAGGTAAGTTGACCTCTATAGTCCCATATGTAAGAGGGAGGTAGGTAGGCAGGCGGCAGCAGGCAGAATGCTGGCCTGGCACCTCAGTGTCTGACCTCTGACCTCAACCTTAATGGCGGGGACTGGGTGCCACCTTCACTGTATCACCTCACACTGTATTTTCCTCTATATAGTTTGGTTATGGTACATAATTATACAGTCCACGTTTATAGGGCCGAGGTACCGAGATAACTAAGGCACACAAGGTAACATCTCACACCTGTACCAAGCTTCACACAGCGCTGAAGCCCAGTCAGGTCAGAGGACGACGAGTGGGTGTGACCTCCCCATATGGTGCCCATAGATGAACTGGAAATGTCGACGACAAGGCGTAAGAAATACCCCACCCCCCTGATATAAATATGTGAACAATTCGGTTCCTGACTACAGTGCCCTCCAGAGAATATTGAACAGTCTTCAAAATTGGGTCACCAACAACTATGTCACCATCAATCCTATCAAGACCATCGTTGTACACATCAACCTCTCCTCTGACCTATTCCCATCTCTCTCCATCACTTTGGGCTCAGGCACACTCCAGGTTGTGAACTCCACCAAGTTCCTCGGCGTCACCATAGATAACAAACCAAATTGAAAAACACTCTTCAGTTCAATTATCAAATCTTCTAGTTTTCGTTTCCACCTCCGTTGTCTCAAGTCCCTATAAGAGTTCCCGAGCTCGAGCTCCTCAGTGATTACGTAAAATTCATGTTTCCCAACCACACCTATGCTCCCTCTGACTGGTCTTCCTTTCTAAGTGCCACACAACGGAAACACCCGGAAAAATTGCAGAGGGCGTGCAATATTATTCTCTCCCCATCCCACTCCACATATCAAAAAACGCTAACACACTGACCCTCTCGGCTCTGTTATCATCGTCAGTACCTCAACTGGACATTCTGGGAGAAGCTTCTGCACCATCCTCGACACTGTCCTCTGCTTTCAACTGAGATCCTTCATCCAATTGCTTTTTGACACCACAACAGTATCCAGCCCATATGAGCATGTACTGATCACTATAAGAGTCTAATCTCAAGTATTGTAAAATTTGTTGTTATGGGACATACTTGTCTAGGGGTTATTATAATGTTCCACAACATGAAAACACAAGGGAAGATAAACGGGGAACGAGAATACTCATAATGCACAAGACACTGCTATAATATATTAGTATTAAACATATCTAATCAAATATACTATAGGACTAGGTGTGTGTGTGTGTGTGTGTGTGTCTGCTCTGGGCAGCCGCAACGGCACAATCGTTTTTCATCAAACTTGGTGGAAAAATCGCAAAAAAATTGTAGAGTGGAACAAATCTGGCCCCATAACGATGGTTTCTTTAGGAATCCATTACATAACCATTTTATTTATGCTGGAAAATGATGCAAGTCTACGGACTTGGCGCTCCCTCATTCGCTGTACGCTGTCAGCCCACAATTGCAGTTATCGTACGGCTCCCTCCTCCTCCCCCACTTTTTTCTTAGCCTACTTTTTTTAATGTTATTTGAATTAGTACAGGAAGGAAGATGAGTAAATAGAAGAATAAATAAAGAAGGGGAAACAGAAAATAGTTAGAGACAACAGGTGGGGGGGGGGGAGCTGAGTTTCATCATGTGTCTGGATGCGCAGTTTCAACGTTACCAGACGACCTTACAGCTACAGTGTATACTTATTCCTGTGGGTGGAAAGGGAGAAGAGATAAAAAGATAATAACAAGAATGCATGGAGAAGATGACTACAATAGACACAGGGTGAATATAGACAGTGAAACAGACAGGAGGTTGACAAAAATAGACAGATTTATTGATGCACAAATAGACAATATGGCAACTAACATGACAGACAGACAGCTGACTGACTGGTTCACATTAGTAAAGAAAGGCTTACATTCAAACACCACGCAGACGAACAGACAGTTGGGATGGCAATAGACAGGATGGATAGACTTGAGACATATTAGAAGGCATTCATAAACAAGAATAACACCAAATCGACCATAGCTGCGTCAGTGAGTGTAGGAGGTCTTTCATCCACCAGTGTAAATAATAAGACACATTGAAAACTAACACCCTCGCGCGGAAAGAACATCGATGGTCGGTCAGTCATGTGAGATGAGCCTGAAACTGACTACCGTACATGATGACTATGATGACTTAACACAGGTGATGACTCAGGCAGATGTTGACTAATATAACCAGAATCAAGGTCACTTCTCTTCATAATATAATTTAACTCGGAATGATCATCGGTGATTCATAATAATTTCTTTTTGTATAATTTTAACTTCTCCTTATGGCGAATATTTCTTTAACTAATTATTCTAACCTTTATTCTATTCCTCCTTATAGTATACTAGATACAGTAAGTATCACGACCACGACCATGATTATAACAACCAGGACCATGATTATAACAACCACCACCATGATTATAATAACCACGACCATGATTATAACAACCACGACCATGATTATAACAACCAGGACCATGATCATAACAACCAGGACCATGATTATAACAACCAGGACCATGATTATAACAACCACGACTATGATTATAATAACCACGACCATGATTATAACAACCACGGCCATGATTATAACAGCAAAACGCGATAACAACCGACCAT
>NW_024728839.1:0-4476 GCF_018991925.1 Homarus americanus | reverse complement strand
AGTGTAGACTGATATGCATTGTTAGCAGAAAAGGCTATGCATTTGAGAACTTATTCCGGCATCTTGTCATAGTATTGATTGAAGTGGATGATTCTGTGGGTGAAAATGACACCCATAATGAAGCGCAATCTCCGGAAAATGGGATTATTGAAAACCCCGCATGTTGCTGGATGACAATTAACGAGTATGATATATAAATTGTGTAAGGTTTGACAGTGTCAAGATAATGAAAGAGCATAGTAAATAATTTATGATACGAAGAAAATCTGGTTTGTGTTAATCTTTACCTGTGAAATCGAAAGGATGATATTTTCAGAGACATTCTCGTCAAGCATCACCAAGCATTTTATTTGAGCACGGATATGAGTACCAGGAATTAACTTATATTGTTCTTTTAGATATGTACTTTCAAGATGTCTCCCAGTTATTACCATTTAAATTTTGGTGAGACCTTTTGCCACACATCTGATGCATTTAGGGTATAATTGCCACTTTTGCTCTTTAATGGTACTGAATTTTTGGTAGTAGCCAGGTGAAGTTGCAGACATCAAGGCATGATGATCACAGTAGTTAACCACCTGATTATTCTTCATCCGATTCAGAACAGGATGAAAGAGTGTGTGGCCAGTCACGGGAACCCAGTGGGAGTTGCTGCAGCTAGGTTTCCAAGGAGAAATAGGAAACCAGTGATCCGATTGGATCTTTGGGGACAGACCCGGTTGGGCGGTCGCGTCTCTCGGTTGCCGTCAAAGGCATCTACATTTTCTTTGGATGTGTTGGTGATAAACATCAACTGTGGGTTTTGCCATTCAAGTTTGTCCAGTGCGAGACTTTTTTTAAAGGGGTTGTCAGTATGTATCATGGGCAAGAGGAATGAGTAGATGTGTCTTACTGCAGTGAGAACATCGTTTGGTGTGAGTGATCAAGTTTGCTTGGAGGTCCTATGCGCATAGGCCTAGGTTTGGTGTAGGTGGTAGTTGTGCTGTACTTTAGTCACTGCTAGGCATCTACAGGAGTACATGGGCCTAGTGCAATTGAAGATGCTTGTATTGCGAAATAACTGCTAGGCGTGTACAGGAGTACATGGGTCTAGTACAGTTTAAGATGCTTGCATTGCAAAATAACAGAAGGGCACTGATGTTTGGGGGTTTCATGTGGACCGGGTCGCCGGCATTATAGTCTATTTGTGTCCATGCTTGCTGGCCACTTAGATCTTGCCTCGTCTTGTGAGTGGAGAATGATTCTTTTGTGATAAGGTCAACCCGAATACTTCAGTGGCTGGATGGGGTCAGTCTATCTACTCCTAGTTTGAGATCTCGATTGTTGAATTTTGTGCTTGGGTCCAGTGTCATACATATCTAATCAATCGCCTAGATGGAAACTACATGTAATCCTGGTGGATGCTGTAGTTAAAAATGTATAAAAATGTAATTGAGGCTAACTTGTTTTTTTATTATGTTCTGTAATAAGTGATGTATGATTGTGTGTCATGATCAGTATTGCTTTGGTCGTCTTATCTGCCCATGTCTGGGAGTTTTTGTAATTATTCAATTGAGGTGCAAAATTTTATGTTTGCGAAAAATTTTTAACATGTATGTTGCCAGTAGTGTTGACTGTTAACAAAGAAGTTCAGTATGTGTTGTTTTGAAAAATTATGTGATTACTGTGAATGTTTTGTTGACTATACCGCATAATATGAATATTTGGGAGGGGAAAGCTTTGTAATGACCACGGTCATACACGTCAGTTAACGCGCCAAAATCAGATGATTCATATTACGCTCAATAGCCCACAAAGCATGTAACTCTGCCTTCGTTTGAGTCCTCCATCTGAGGAGTTCGTTTTCTCATCTCTTCAAGACGCCTCAGTCCTAACTTACTGAAACCAACCTCTCTATAAAATTAATTTGAATGTGAGAGAGAACACCCTTGTTTTGAGTCAACTTAGATATGTTTGATTACAGTTAAAGCATATAAGATCCTTTGTGAGTGATGTTGAACGCCTTAACTGTCTTTATTGTTAGTAGCATTGGGTAGGTAAGTGAGTGTTGAGTTTGCCAGTACAAACGATACCCGCGGTATCGTTCTCTAAGAATGACCATGAGTTTCCAATTGCTACTGAAGTCAGAGAATATTGTTGCCCAAACATCAGAGAATCTGATGGTTGTAGTTTAGAGTTTGTCAGTTGTCTATTTAAGAAAGTCATTAATCTCCTGAACTATTCTGTCAACCTGTATAATCTCCAAGATCTAACGTTTCCCCGTGAATAGTTCCTTGTTCGCAACGGCCCTGAGCTAGCAGAATTAATGTTATCAACGTGTATATGCCACCTTTTCCTGGCAAGCTCAACCTCTGATTAGATTACTGTATATGAATAGACATAGGAAATTACCCTGATCAGGAACACTGGAGTTCATAACTAAGTATGCAGTGATCCAAAAAGGTAGAGAAGGTCAGTTGTTGGTGAGATAAACCTTTCTGGTATGAATGCGGGGTCTAGAGTTGCCCTGAGGGCGCACGTATATACCACTACATGAGGGAGAATCACGCATTCGTGACTCTTCCTCAACGTATATCCAGGTATGTTAACCAGTGTCCCATGCCGCTATATTAATTCAGTTTAACTTAGTCAATTTTGTGAATATCAGTGTTCATGTTGTAACAGTGAAATTGTCATTTACCCAGTGAAAGGATTAATATAAAGTACGTGTCGTCTAGACCGCTGTATAGTTTAAGTTAAATATTCACGCATTCGTGACTCTTCCTCAACGTATCTCCAGGCCAGTGTGTTGAGCTGAATACTCATCGGCCGGGTTGGACGATGCCGTTAATTCGACAGGATTAAACTGGGAAGTCCGTTTCCTGCAAATCAGGCCCCAGCTCCCTTGGCGTGTGTCGGTCTACAACCGACCCCTAACAGCGATCTTCATTTGTTATGGAGCCACCATTATACCCTGGGGCACTCCTCACAGTTACATGGGCCTAAGTATTATTATATCTTGATTGAGGGATTACTAACAGAAATATAGAAATCCCTGGTTAAGTAGTGAACCCATAACTATTAAGAGCACCAGGAAATATGTCATGTGAGTTGAGTACATGAACTAAAGGAAAAATACCATGTTGTTCATGCCGATAGAACGTTGTTGACTCGCTCCAGGTGAAGGAGTCACCCCGACTTTGAAATGCCAGTTCTTCTGAATTGTGAGATTGAAAATCCAGGTATTGTGTTATGAGCCCCGTTGTGTACTTGTAGAAACACGGTTTTGTGTGGAAAAAGTGAATTATTATTGAAACGAAGTAGTAATCTGAGGAAGTGTCTGATGTAACTAATTCCCCATTCATAGACAAGAATTTAAATTCCTTAGGATATGTAATTTCATGCAGAGAACTTTTGTTGTGGATGTAATGTCAAAGAGTCACTGTTTATGTGCTGGTGCCAAAAGTATGTTGAGGTAATACTCTGATGAACTGTTAGGGGCATGTTCCCTATACTATATTGTACTGAAATAGCGGAATTGATAAGTTGTTGCATGTATAGGTAAAGGAGATTCGAGTATGAAAAGTTTAAGTCTCCTTATAATTTTCTTTTTAATGATATATTGTGTACCGAAGTAGCAGGATTGTAAACTGTTGTCCGATGTATATGGTAGCGGAGACGCTCGTGGGAAACGTTTAAATCTCCTTATGTTTTGTTTGATGTATTAAGGCACAATAATCACGAACTGTTAGGATGTTGTAACATGTATGTACACTACAGTGTTAGTGCTTTTGCATATTATTCCGCATAATATGAATTTTTGGGAGGGGAAGGCTATGTACTGCGCACATCATTGTCATCCCTAAAAAACCCTTTAATTCATATTACGCTACATAATATTAAAATCCACCGCGCTTGTTGAATCTCAGAGAGAGGGAAACATTGATAAGGATAATTCACCTACTCAATGTCACTGAATCATGTGTTGTATTGTACCCAGGTACAGTTATATTATGTCAATTGTATGTATTCATAGCATAAAGAAGAACTCAGGGTGTCTATAAGATGATTGAGAAAGTCCAGTTGAGCCGGACTAGTGTACTGTAGGAGTAAGTGTGGATCATGGTTTGAAGGCCATACGATTTACGTCTGTGAACGTGTAGCGAACATAACTTCCACAGATATCATATGAAAATACGTGAGAACAATGATCTGGAAAAAGGATAAATGTATCAGAACTATGTGAGGTGTTGGAAGTGACCCAGAAACTATACTTGAAAGGAAATATCTTGTATGTATCGGTGTGAACTTAATACACCTCGTATCCTCACGTGACGTATACCCACAACATGTACAGTGATCAGTGCAATGTGTGAGAGGAGGATCCCTAATTACAGTTTAAAATGAAGTGGATATAACGCTTGGGCTTGAACATATGGGCTTTTTTGTTTTAAGGAGCTGGCCCTGTGCACCGCCGAAAGTGTGCCGTTGATATTA
>NW_024728838.1:0-26167 GCF_018991925.1 Homarus americanus | reverse complement strand
CAGGGAGGGACGGGAGGAAGACAGACGAGGCGTGACGGGATTTGTATTTTATATCAAAGAATAAATATTGAGTGAGTTCCATAACACTTGACGTCTCTTGATCTCTTCCTCCACTGCACTGAGACTGTTGGCAGTGTCCGGGTGTTGGCTCAGGCTATAACGAGGGTGGTGGCAGCTTAGTGATGGCTATAACGAGGGTGGTGGCAGCTTAGTGATGGCTATAACGAGGGTGGTGGCAGCTTAGTGATGGCTATAACGAGGGTGGTGGCAGCTTAGTGATGGTTATAACGAGAGTGGTGCCAGCTAAGTGATGGTTATATCGAGGGTGTTGGCAGCTTAGTGGTGGCTATAACGAGGGTGTTGGCAGCTTACTGATGACATAAGACAAAAGGGAAAAAAAGAGTTTTTACTTTTCGATAAAAATCAGAGCTCACCTGTAGTTGTTGTGGGATATTTTGTGTATATTATGGTCGACAGAGGCGTTAGATCACCTGAAGATTAACCCTCCCCTCCCACAGGCTTATTTCACTTTATGATTAAACACTTCAATATTACCTGGGAGAGTTAGGTTTGATTAGGTTAGATTTAGTTAAGGTAACGCTAGGTTAGGTTAGGTTTATCAAAGGCGTATTTATAAAAGCACTCCTATACGGCACAAATCCTACAACGCAAAGTTACCTGGGATCTTCTGAAAATTAACCACTAGAACATACTTTACCTTAAGATTAACCATCCTAAGGCTAACCTAACCTAACCTAACCTAACCCCCAGGTAGCGTTAGTGGTTGTTAATTCACCGGTGAAGTAAGCTGGGAGGTTCCTTATCAATTGATCCATTTACCTAGTGATTGTAAATTTACGCCAAACTCTTCTAATTCAATTTGATTTCCTAACTCGTACTAACTAAAGCGTCTCCAGTTAAGGTAGAGACTGTATAATACTCATGAGATTTCTTGACAGGTAATTGGAGGTTTTAATGTAAGGTGTACTTGTATATGAGGGTCTTTGTGAGGCGAATACACTGGGCCCGTGGAACCCGTCAATTTATTCTAATAACTGAAAACTGATAGTGGGACGTAAAATTGATGAGGTGAGGTTGGTGTGGGCTGTGTAGGTGTGGGCGTTCAGGTGTGGGCGTTCAGGTGTGCGGGTCAGGTGTGTGTGTGTGTGTGTGTGAGATCCCTATACAGTTTGTGGTGGAATGGGTTTCAGGTGTGGAGAGAATGGGTCCTACTCTCCTCCTCCTCTACCACCACCACCTCTTCCTCCTCTACCTCCACTACCTCCTCCACCACCTCCTCCACCTTCTCCTCTATCATATCCTCCTCCGCCTCCACCTGTTCCACCTCCTCATGCGTTGCCGTACACCTAAACCTGGATTATTACAACTTGTACAATGTTCTGGACACTAATTATCATGATACAAATTTATGTACATCATTAAAACTTTCCGGCGTCTGACCCTAATTTATAGACGAAGTGTTTACTGTTTATGTAGGAACTGGCCAAGTGTGTGTGTGTGTGTGTACAGTGAGGATGGTGAGTGTGGTGTACAGTGTTGGTGTACAGTATGGATGATGTGTGAATTATATAGTGTTGATGGACCTTGGGGGAGTGATGTACAGGGTCTGAGTAAAAGGTTTTGTGTGATGTTTGTAGACCGTTGTTCCATTAGACAGTGAGAAATGTCATCAACTTTATTACCAGTGGATAATACGGCTCATATTGCACACTGTTCATGTACCAGGTGGATTGATGTAAACTGTTCGTGTACTAAGTGGATTGTTGTACACGGATTCAGTAGTTTATTTTGTACACGGTGTTTCATTCGGGAGCCATAAATTCCAACGTAAAGGAGATGTCATTACAGTATGTAGCTACAGTGTACACGGTGTACATAGTGTGCACGTCATGTACTTGATCACCTGAAGATTAACCACCTTAATGCTACCTGGAGTTAGGTTAATCAACTTAGTGTTCCGTTAAGTTAGGGTCAGGTCAGGTCAGGTCAGGTTAGGTTAGGTTAGGTTAGTACTAGGGTATTTAATATTCTTATAGAATAGGATGGGGTGCATATTCTTCAGGTGATCCACTTAAACCCGGCCAGAAGCCCTGGTAATTATCTGTCGGTCGAAGCTAACTAATACTTTGAAGGTAACATCAGTAGTAATAAATTATTCCCCCTTAATAACTCTGAATGAAACCGGTACATAAACAGAACAGACTTGTACAGAGGGGGAACATAACACGGAGATAAAGAGAGGCTAAACATTGTTGGTTTAAGAGGTATATTAACTCCACAGAAGTCTTTACCTGGCTCCTGCACCTGGTCTTAATGAACTTCTTGGGTGATATCTTGACGTTCATTATACTGTATACAAGTAAATCAACCGCTAATATTATTTAAACCCTTCCCCTCAAAAAGTATATGCTGTATATTTTTTCTTAATAATCAGAATATAAATTTGCCGGGCTGTAGTGAGGCTCAGATTTAGGTTTATATGCAGAAGGCGCTGTAGGGTGGTGATGGTTCACTTGTGGACGGTGTGCTGTAGCGTGTGTATAAAAGTCCAAACGTCGGTCCCGGGGCTGCAGTGTTAAGGAGCCGTGTGTCGGTTATACAGCTTAGACAAGACATAAAGTTCCATTTGTCGGTTTTTTTAGTCTGCAGGTTAAATGTTTAATTGTCAGTGCTCCAACGGGGATCGTAAGTTTAAAATTTTATGAGGAGGAGCCGGGTAGGTAGCGGTCCTGGGTGACGGGTGGCGTGCAGTGGCTGGCTGGCTCGCAGTGGCTGGCTGGCTCTATGCTGCCAAGGGTCACTTAGCACCGCCTCTCATCTGGGCCGGGGTCTTTGGCATTACCGGCCCCCAGTAAGGTGACGTGTGTTGCCACCCAACCTCCTCGATTATGTAGTGGAGGGTTACTGCAACCACACTCTGAGGACGGACAGGTTACGGAGGTAGGGAATGGAGACAGAGAATGACCGGATGAGAGGCACGGAGATAATAAAGATAACTACAGAGATAGAATAAAATAGACGAACATGGAGTTGGGAAGTAGAGAGAAGTTAAGGTTTTTTTTTCAACAGGAAATATGTATAGGTAGTGTATCCAGACCATTACCCTGGTCACCTGGCAGTACGAGCAAGAACCTTCTGGTGAAGTTAACGGCAGGTCTCGTAAGGTGCGTCATATTGACTGTAGGTGAAGATAAGTGTGACCAGGTGACTGAAAGTGGATTTCAGTCCTAATGGTGCACAGTCCTAATGGTGCACAGTCCTAATGGTGCACAATCCTAATGGTGCACATTCCTAATAATGCACAGTCCTAATGGTGTACAGTCCTAATGGTGCACAGTCCTAATGGTCGTTTACTTAGAGTGTAGAAATAGAGGTCCTTCACATACGCGAACTGAGGCCATGTAAAGTACTTAGTCTAAAAGATGTAAACAGAAAAACCAGATACCAGATGAACAATGATGTTATAGAGAATTCCGACTGTGAGAAATATTTAGGAGTAATGATAAGTAGGAATCAAGTCAACAATGTGTATTTGCTCGAAACAAGGCTGATAAAGTACTTGGGTTCATACAAAGGTGTGTGTGTGTGTGTGTGTGTGTGTGTGTGTTCTCCTAGGACCTAGACACTTATTAACTCAGAGCTGGACGATTGGCACTGCCAGCCTTCTTCACTTCATCTTTGTTGTCAATCCGTCACCGTCACATCCACGCCGTCAGTTGTCACTGTCCTCGCCGTCACTATCGTCACGCCGTCACTGTCCTCGCCGTCCCACCGTCCACGCCGTCACTGTCGCCTCGCCGTCACGTCCACGCCGTCACTGTCCCTCCGTCACTCACGCCGTCACTGTCCTCGCCGTCACCTCCACGCCGTCACGTCCGTCCACGCCGTCACTCACGCCGTCACGTCGTCACCGCGCCGTCACGTCCTCGCCGTCACCGTCCACGCCGTCACTCGCCGTCACTATCGTCAACTCACGCCGTCCTCGCCGTCACCGTCACGCCGTCACTGTCGCCGTCACTGTCCACGCCGTCACTGTCCCTCGCCGGTCCTCGCCGTCACGTGTCCACGCCGTCACTGTCCCTCGCCGTCACTGTCACGTCCTCGCCGTCACTGTCCCACGCCGTCACCGTCCACGCCGTCACCGTCCTCGCCGTCACTGTCCCTCGCCGTCACTGTCCTCGCGTCACTATCCACGCCGTCACTGTCCTCGCCGTCACCGTCCTCGCCGTCACTGTCCACGCCTCGTCCTCGCCGTCACTGTCCTCGCCGTCACTGTCCTCGCCGTCACTGTCCTCGCCGTCACTGTCCTTCGCCGTCACTGTCCACGCCGTCACTGTCCTCGCCGTCACCGTCCCACGCCGTCACTGTCCACGTCACCGTCACCGTCCACGCCGTCACCGTCCTTCGCCGTCACTGTCCCTCGCCGTCACTGTCCCACGCCGTCACTGTCCACGCCGTCATTGCCCTGTGTCAGTCTGCGTGACGGTGGTTAAGAAGGGCGTGTCGGGTAGAGTGTTATGATTAGTGCCTCAGTGTTGGCTCCCGTCACACCCCATCACACCCCCGACACACCTCGTCACGCCCCAACCCACTCCCGACACGCCTCCTCTCACCCCTGTCACGCCCCATCACACCCGTTACGCCCCATCACAATCCCGTCACACCCAATTACGGCGTCGTCATGCCCCATTACAGCCCCGTCAAGCTCGATCGAACCCCCGTCACTCCCCGTCACACCCCATCACAATTCTGTCACGCCCCTGTCACAACCCAAAACACCCCTGTTACACCCCGTCACATACCCCGTAACACATCCTCAGAGAGAGAGAGAGAGAGAGAGAGAGAGAGAGAGAGAGAGAGAGAGAGAGAGAGAGAGTCTTTATTTTCTAACACCAACAAATACTGGACCCTCCTCAACCCTCCTACCCACCGTCTCAGGTAATTAGTCTCAAGTAGGACTGAAGATATAAATAAGTGTGAGTATTTAACGTTTGAATAATTAAACTAAAGTAAATTTGATGTCTTAAGTTTGGGTCCGTCTTAAGTAACACAGGTTATAAGTGAAGGTAATATTATATATTTCTTAACGTAAATCAATATAAGGTATTGGCTATATTTTACTTTGTTTACTTAACCACAGAGTACCGTACGTCTTTCCTTGATGTTTGGGACTAAGAGAGAGAGTACGTCTACCTGATACCTGTTAGTAGCAGAGATAGAGGGGGGGAAGTGTTGAGGATGAGACAGGGGAGGCAGGGGAGAGGAGGCAGAAGAGGGAGGCAAGGGAGAGAGGCATCACCCATGGTACATAAAAGAAACACAGGTATGATCAGATTAGTGGGCTGGGGATTTTGCAGTTGTCAGTCGTTGAGTTGGTTTGTTGACAATTATTAGGGGGGGGAGGAGGAAAGGTTTTGAGGAAGAGTAGAGGGAAGAAGGAGAGGGAGGAATTGTGGCAGAGTGGAGGGATGGGGGAAAGGATAAATGGAAGGGGGGAGGAGGTGGTCAGGAGAAAAGAAAGGGAGATAAAAGGGGAAAATTAAATAGAATGGGAGAAGACAAGGGAGGACTAATGGAAGGGAAGGGGTGTAGGACTAATGGAAGGGAAGGGGTGGAGGACTAATGGAAGGGAAGGGGTGGAGGACTAATGGAAGGGAAGGGGTATGTGTAGAAAGAGCTAGAAGCGAAGGGAGGAAGGCAAGGAAGGGAATAATAATACGATAAAGGAGGAAAGAAAGAGAGAGGTTTTAGGGCTGGAAGGGAGAAATGGAGATGAGAGAGTGAGGGATGAAGAGGGAGGGGAGGAAGATCTCTGGCTATTAGATGGAAGAGTTAAGCGAGGAAAAAACGTGATTGACTTTTGGCTGAAGTACTGGTGTTATATGTGAGCCTTGGAGGAAGGGTGATTGAAGAGGAGGAGGAGGATCTGGAAGGATGAACAGGAAGAGGAGGAGGAGGAGGAAAGAAGAGTGAAGGAATTATTGAGGAAGGAAAGGTGAAATAATTATTGGTGGAGGAGGAGGAGAGGTTGGAGATAAAGGAAGGGGGAGAGTAAAAAAAAAGGAAGGGAAAAGGGAAGGAGGAAACGAAAGGAAACAGTATATTAAGAAGAGAAGGAGGAGGAGGAGAAGGGAAGAAGAAAAGCGTAAGGAATGGGTGTATAGAAACAGCAAGAGGAGGAGGAGGAGGAGGAGTGGGGGGAGAAGCAAGATGGAAGCCTTCACTGCATACCAGGAGCGCGACCTTTGAGTTTTCGCTCCCATGAATATTTGATGCGCGCCAAATTTCCAATGCAATGGTCTATTTTGCGTTTCTTATCAGTCTGCAGTCGTTTGATATTTCGTCTCGCGCCCGTTAGTTCCCTGTGACTCCGAGATCCAACGAGCTGGTAATTGCTTTGTAGGAAATGTGAAGAACGTGTGTGTGTGTTTGTGTGTGTGTGTGTGTGTGTGTGTGTGTCATTGACGGCAGTGGCGGGTGATGGTGGTAGTTGGGGATGATAGTCTTGGGGGTGTTTGGTAGTGGTAGTAGGGGGTGATAGTAGTAGTAGTGGTGGGTGGTAGTAGTGGTGGATGGTAGTATTGGTGGTTAGCGGTGATAGTGGCAGAAAAGGGGTAGTGGTGACAGGCAAGGAATGTTAGTAGCAGCCTGGGGTAGTGGTGGCAGGTTGTGGGTGGTGGCTCTGTTACCCAGCAGGATCTGTGATAATTAAGAGTGCTCTATACCCCTGTAATTAAGACCATGAACGAGCACTGGCTTCTCCAAACTGCGATGCTGCGAGGGTATTGTAAATGGTCGTCTTTCGTGTCACTCTAATCCGGTGGACAGCCATTTTAAGCCGTGTCCATTGGGATGTAAATTAAAGGCGTGGCAAATAGAGTGGACGGAGGCGAGGGCACAGTGTCAGAGCTACACGATAATTGCTCCTAACTGTTTTCTCTGCAACGTTGATTAGAGTATGCATGATGTTTTATTTGAACAAACTGTAGAAATTAATGGGTGTTGCATCCATTGTAACGTCACCTCGTGGTGTTGCAGTTCACAATTTAATAGCAACATTATCATATATATATATATATATATATATATATATATATATATATATATATATATATATATATATATATATATATATTTATTTATAAAGTACACACATACACGGTATAAGTTTATAGTTAACAGGTTGGTGACTTTTCCCGGCGTTATCCAGCAATTTGTGTCGTAATTTATGGTGATGGTCACGTCAGCAAGGAGACATCTCTCCTCCATTACAATTTCACTGGACTTTGTGGGACGTCAGCCCGACTCATCTCTGTCTCCCTCCCGACCAATTTATATTCTAGAAGAAAAGGAAAAAAAAAAAGAAAAGCCCGAATGAAAATGATGATTGATGGACGAGAATTTGCAGGTTAATGCTGGGGAGCGCGAGGGATAATGACCGGATTAACCTCTTGATCAAACGAAGGATTGACTATTTTTTCTGTCATCAGTTATCGCTGGTCTTGTCAGTATATATCTTCATCGCTGTCACGTCAGATCCGATGATGATGATTCCTGTCATTATTGTCACGACAGAGGCGGTGGTGTGACAGTGAACACGTAGTGGTGGTAGTTGACGTGTAGTGGTGGTAGTTGACGTGTAGTGGTGGTAGTTGACGTGTAGTGGTGGTAGTTGACGTGTAGTGGTGGTAGTTGACGTGTAGTGGTGGTAGTTGACGTGTAGTGGTGGTAGTTGACGTGTCGTGGTGTTAGTTGACGTGTAATTATTGGTAGTTGACGTGTAGTGTGGTGGTAGTTTACGTGTAGTGGTGTTATTAGTGTACTGGTGGTAATTTGACGTTATGGTGGTATTAGTTGACGTGTACTGGTGGTAGTAGACGTGTGGTAATTATTAGTTGACGTGTAGTGGTGGTAGTTGACGTGAAGTAGTCTATTAGAGGAGATAGTCTATTAGGTGTGTTCATGTTACATATAGCTTCAAGTTTATTAGATTGACTCTCATAATGAGGAATATTGTTGTGATGGACATATTATGTAGATATGACTGGAGATATGTTTTGTAGGTCATGTTCTCGTGCCCAGAGTCCACAGTGTGCACAGTAAGAATATGACTCGAGAGAAAATGTTCATGTCACTCATGTTCTCGGCTCCAGAAAACGTGTGCGGGGCATAGCGTGACTTAAGGTAGAATGATTACGTTACTCTTCAGAAGGAGCTCACACACACACACACACACACACGACACCAACAAGACACACACACACACGGCTACACACACACACACACACACGCCCGCCATACTTACACACACAGCTTACTAAGACACACACACACACGACACCTAGAACACACACACACACACACACACACACAGACACACACACACACACACACATACGAGAAGTGTTTCGATCAGAGTAAAGTGGAATTGGCTATACAAGGTGATCCTCGAGCCCCGAGTTGTTGTAATTGGCTCTTGAGTGACGTTCAAAGTTTTAACTTAGGACTTGCCGGCGAGGTCTTAAGAGTTACGCTCGCATTTATCTCTGCGAGGGAAGCTTTGCGATACAATTGGGGCGGCGCGCGTGCAGTCAGAGTGAAATGGGTTGTGGGTGGCATATTTTTCATCCAGTGGGAGGGAGGGAAGAAGAGGGAGTGAGGAAGGGAGGAGTGAAGGAGGGAGGGGTGAAGGAGGGAGAGAGGGGGGCAATGGAGGGAGGGATAGTGTGTATTGGACGCTCTTTGTCTTTACCACCTTCTCTCCCTCCCTCCCTCCCTCCCTCCCTCCCTCCCTTCTGCCGCCCTGGAATTGTTTCTCATTTCGGGATCTTCCTCTGTTTTATTTTCTTCTTGTTTATTCTGTTGCACAAATCTTCTATTCGTTTTGGCTGTGATTTGGTGTATGTATGTGTGTATGTGTGTATGTGTGTATGTATGTATGTATGTATGTATGTATGTATGTATGTATGTATGTATGTAATAACTAGTAAACAGTTTTGTGTGGGGTTTAAACGGTATATTCAAACTTACATGTGATTTAGACATAATAATATACGTTCAATACATTTACATGTCTGTACAGTACATAAATCAGGAGTTGTTTATTATTTTAACAATAGATGGGATGGTACTGTTCTTATATCTATCGGTGCGGGCTCTTATGGGTTGAATTTTGTTGTAGTGGAGGACTGCGGGAGGTGGGTGGGGGGCTGCCGGTGGCAGGAGGTGGCGATGGCGAGGGTGGTGCATTAGTTGGCTGCCAAACCTTTCCAGTGCTTGGTGGTGGAGGTCACTGAGGGATGGCATTTCCAGGGTGGAGAGAGCGTTGGTGTAGCCGGAGTAGTCTGCGCCGAGCATGATTCTGCAGGCCCTCTTCTGTACCTTCTCTAGCTGACGTTGTTGGGTAGAGTTGAGAGAAGACGACCAGGCTGGTGACGCATACGTTAATTTAGGGAGAATAAATGCGTTGTAGATAGTCCTCAGCTCTGGCGTGGGTGCCCCAAGTGACCTGAGTCGTCAAAGCATGTAGAGTCGGTACGAGGCTGTGTGTGTGTGTGTGTGTGTGTGTGTGTAAGGTGCAGCATTTTGAAGGATGAACAAAAGTTGTTATTCTCGGAGTTGCTATTATTTATATTACTTCAAAACACGTTAAAAACCGTTCATTAAAATTAAAATAAAAAATTAATAATTGAAGAAAAACAAGAAAATTTGTTCTCTTTATTCATAACAATTAAACGTAAAAGCATAAGACATAGAAAATATACTAATGTTTTCATTAAACCAAAAGCAGAAAAATAACATTTTTAGACAAATTCCTCGAGCATTTTATCAAAACAAAAATGAAAACAAATTAAGATTTGATAAAAAGAGACACCTGCAAATTTCCTCTTTGAGCCCAAAATTAAAAAAAAAACGAAATTTGCTAAAAATATGAACAAAAATAAAAATAGACCTAAAAACTCAGCTGTAAAATCGCTCAAATGTTATCGTATAAAACAAAGTAAAGCTCTAAATACTGCCACTGTATGAGTGAAACCTCGTGTTCTAAACTAGCCAGTAGAAACCTCACCAGGGTCCTCTATCTAAAGTGGTGGAGAACAGGAATGGGTGAACAGGGTCATTACGTCATAAGCTGCACTGGGAATCAGCCAATTAGGAAGGAGAACTGTTTCGTTGTACTAGCCTTAACAGAAACAACCACTCGGAAAGGAATATATGTCGTTATGGAAGCTTAAGCGGAATGGAGCCAATCAAAAAATTTAACTAGGTCATTATGCTTGATTTAGCAGGAAAGCTATTTCGTTATACCAGCTTTAACAAGACAACCAATCAGGAAGGAAAACTAGACCGTTATGTTAAGCTTAAGCGGAAGTAGACCAATCAGCTTTACATTTTCTCTGTATTTCGTTTTCATTAACATTAATCCTAAACCAACTGTACCCTGTAACCAAGAGTTAAAACAGTACTGTAGTGGTGTTTTTGTATTCTCATCACCATGTTATTATAACCGCTCTCATTAACGTTACAAAGAAATAATAATTTGTAATTGTAAATTTTGACTTTATTTTAAAAAACACTGTAATGGAATTCATACAAAAAACAGCATGTAGTATTTTTTTTCCTTTTCGTTGCATGTTGATATTGCAGAATGTAACAGATAAAGAAAAGTATTTATTTTAATTTTTATTTTAAAGAATAATTTTTTTTTTACATATCCCTATATAATTTTTCTAAGTTATTCTAAAAAATAAACAAGACTAAAATAAAAAATTCTAAAAAATAAACAAGACTAAAATAAAAAAAAGACGCAGATAAAACATCGCCTTCATAATTTGTTTTGCGTTTCTTCTTAATCCGAAAAAAAAATGGTATTTTTTTTACTTGATTCCCAAATAAAAAATAAAACTAAAAGTTTCTATTTTTTATGTTCAGTACTTTTTTATATTTCATTAAAAGAAAAACTAAATCGAAATACATGTTTAGATTTTGTTAATTTTATTTTGTCTTTATTACAGAATTTATAGAAAAAGAAGAAAAAATTAGGGACTCAAATGCTCTCATCATTCTCAGCAGTTTCTTCTTGTTTTTGTTTTGATTCGTGAGTTTAATAAAGAGAAAATAATTTAAAAATAATTTTATGTATTCTCTCTTTGTTCCCAAATTTATCCATCCGCCTAAAAATACTTGTTAAATTTTTTACGTACTTTATCTATACTTTATAATTTAATACAAATTTATTTTATTACAATATACTTAAAAAATCAAAATTTTCATTATTTATTTCTTAATTTATCCATAAATATAACAGAAAAAGGAAGCATCAATAAAAGGCCTTCATAATAAATCACTATTTACGTGAATTTTTTATAATATATCCTTAAAAAAAATGCGGATTTCTATACTAATTTTTACTATATTCATTAAACAAAAACCAAAAATAAACATTAACCAAAGTTTTATTTTTACAATATATCACTTTAATATTTTACTTTATTTTTATACATAACAAAACGAAAAATAAACCAATAGCAAAACACCTCCACAATATTTCAGTATTGGTCGTAACATTTTCACATTGGAGCATAACCTTTGAATTTTGCAGGAGGAAGCAGCGATGGTGGTGGTGGTAGTAGTGTTGATAATGGTGGTAGTGGCGATGGTAGTGATCGTAATAGTTGTTATAGTGGTGTCGGTGGTATTGGTAAAGTTGATGGTGGTGGTAGTAGCGGTGACAATAGTGGTAGTGGTGGCAATAATGGTGGTAGTATTGACGGTGGTGGAGAAGGCAAAAGGATATTTTGGTGTGTAAAATATTTCCCAGCGGGAGATCAGAGGTGCTGTCAATATGTTTCACAGCTCCACCAACCTTAACGTACACACAAGTCTCCAGCTCCGACAACCAGCGAAGCAAAACCGATTATATTCTCGTGTGTTTGGAGATGATGGTAGAGGTATTAATAGTAATAATATAATGATAATATTAATGATAGAGGGAATAATAATAATAACTTTTTTTTTTAAGTATGTCAGGAAGGCTGTGTCAGGAAGGTTGTATAAAGAATAGTGTGTCAGGGAGTATCAGCGGCCCCATCTTGGGATTTGCATCACCAAAAGGATAATATGAGAGAGGTAGAGTGGAGCGACTGGTGGAGAGAGAGAGAGAGAGAGAGAGAGAGAGAGAGAGAGAGAGAGAGAGAGAGAGAGCTGTGACGTGTTTATATACTTATATAGTCACAGATGATATATATCCCTATACTTCCTGCTGTTGAAGTATATTATAAATTAAGTATAAAGGGAAATATATTTACTGTTTTATCTTTTTGGTGATGATAATGTACAGTATATTGGATCACCTGAAGATTACATAGCATAGCGTATTTCACCTGAAGATTACATAGCATAGCGTATTTCACCTGAAGATTACAATTTATTTAATGAGGGAAGTTTAAGTTAGTGAACGTTGGTTATTATTAATTACTGATTATATTAAGATTGTGATGTGAATCGAATTCATTCAGGATTGGTTGATTGGGTTAGTTATTGTCTTGTCAGGGCTATCAACTGTAAGCGCTGAAACAACAGAGACAACTGTAAATTTATCTGGGAATTCGTAGTCATATTAATGGTCTGTGAATAATAACACGACAGTACACAGAAGACGACCCTACAGTATGCTGATCTTGGGTCAATATTCTTATTTGATAAACAGGCACAGCGGAGGGTCACAGGTCAAAGTTCAGATATAGATTGACCTTAGAGGATATGACCCTATTAAAAAAAAGCGATATTTAATACAGTACAAACAAGAGGGCTTGATAAGTGGTGCTTTATTGCCTGTACCTGTGACGACACTAATTAAAGCATGGCCAGGTAATTACTGATGAAGTGGAGAGGCGGAGGAGAGACTGGGGGTGGAGAGACTGGGGAGAATTAGAGACTGGGAGGTGGAAGCCAGGGTGGAGAGACCGGGGAGGTGGAAGACTGGGGGAGTGGAGAGACTGGGAGATGGAGAGACTGGGGGGAGGTGGAGACTGGGAGATGGAGAACTGCTGGGGGAGATGGAGACTGGGAGATGGAGGGCCTTTGGGGAGATGGAGACTGATGGAGACTGGGAGATGGAGAGACTGGGGAGGTGGAGAGAGACTGGGAGTGGAAGACTGGGGAGGTGGAGGGCTGGGGAGATGGAGACTGGGGGAGATGGAGAGACTGGGGGAGATGGAGAGACTGGGGGAGATGGAGAGACTGGGGGAGATGGAGAGACTGGGGGAGATGGAGAGACTGGGGGAGATTGAATAGAGACTTGTATTATCTCTTACTCTCGTCTCCTCCTTCGGTAATCGACAGTAAATGAAAACTGAAGTAATTGGAAAATATGAATAGGAGAATCAGCGTTGAGAACCACTAATGTTTAGAGGACTAACAAGAGAGAGAGAGAGAGAGAGAGAGAGAGAGAGAGAGAGAGATTTGTGTGTATGTATGTGTGTGTGTCTTCATAAGTCACTATATCTTCCTTGACAAGAAATTTGACTAAAGACAACATCAGGATAGTCACTTAATGTAACTTGACATCATATCGAGGTTCTAGTCTGCGGGTTATTTGTTTGTCTAAAGTCAGAGGGAGGCAGGGAGGGAGGGAAGTAGGGATTTTTTTTTAATTTAACAACTTTATTGACAAAGCTTGAAGTATAATTTTCCTATTCTGAGTAATTCAGTCAGGTCTTAACACTGAGGGTGTTATCACTGTTCACTGCCACGCAGGACAGAGGTTCGTACACAAAGAAATAGATCATATTCATTAACAGTATATATAGGTCATGTGGGTGATATCACTGTTCACTGCCACGCAGGACAGTTGTTCAGAGACAGTAGAAGTCATATTCTATTTTAGGACTAATTAGTGTGGACTAGCAAATTTAGGATAGACTGACAGAATGTACTCAAGGGGTCTTGATTCAATGTACTGTAGTCATTACATAGTTCATGATACAATAAACCAGGTGGCCTGAAGTCTTTGACACTCCCACATTCAATAATGTTATGTTCAAATGTTATGCTTTAGAGGTTTATCACAAAGTTTACATGCTGAGTGTTCCGGTATGGGTACAGCGTTACTAACTTGCCCGATGTGTCTGTACCATAGCCTAATTCTGGCCACGACTACATCACATTGTCTGGTTCTGTCCTTGTGCTAGCCATACCGGTACCTCTTGTCACAACATTTGTCATATTTAGTAATGCTGCAACTGTCAGGTCTCTGTGCATTTCTCAGTTCTTCTAGATCAGAGTTCATGATTTTGACTTGTATGTTTTTAACTACAATATTGGACAACATTTCCGTTCTTACATGCCTCATTGGCCAGTCTATCAACACGGTTATGACTCCTAATTCCAACATGGGACGGAATCCACACAAATTCAATACGAAAGATGTTCTCCTTTGCAGTTATCACATTTCTTTTAATATCACAAACAACTTTAGGAAGGGACCTACTGCCAAGGGAAGTAGGGAGACAAGGAGGGAGGGAGGGAAGGAAGGAAAGTGAACGTAGGAATATTTGAGTATTCAGGCAGCGTTGGAGTGAAGAATGGCTTATGAAACGACGATGTGATATTTACAGTCGTGTTGTGCTGGGGAATACCCGGGAGAGAGTGAGTGAGTGGAGGGTTTAGGAGGAGGGAGGGACGGCTGCTGAGGGAGAGAGGAGGTCGGGAGGGAGGGAGGGAAGGCTGCCTGCCAATAGAGAGAGGGAGAAGAGAGGGAAGGGTGCCGAAGGAGAGAGGAGGTCGGGAGGGAGGGACTGCTGTAGAGGGAGAGAGGAGGAAGGGAGGGAAGGCTGCCAATAGAGAGAGGGAGGGAGAGAGGGAAGGGTGCCGAAGGAGAGAGGAGGTCGGGAGGGAGAGAGGGAGGGAGGGAAGACTGCCAATAGAGAGAGCGGGAGAGAGGGAGGGAAGGAGGGGAAACTCGTGAAAAACTAAGATTTTTTCTGCTAAGTTACAAAGGTCAGAGGGAAGTATTTACGTTAAAATGGTTTTGTATTGCTGGAGCTTGTTGGAATATTTTCAGTCAAGAGTTGGAACATTTTCAGTCAAGAGTTGGAACATTTTCAGTCAAGAGTTAAAATAGTTTTAATCAAGAGTTGGAATATTTTCAGTTAAGAGTTGGAACATTTTCAGTCAAGATTTGGAACATTTTCAGTCAAGATTTGGAACATTTTCAGTCAAGATTTGGAACATTTTCAGTCAAGAGTTGGAACATTTTCAGTCAAGAGTTGGAACATTTTCAGTCAAGAGTTGGAACATTTTCAGTCAAGATTTGGAACATTTTCAGTCAAGAGTTGGAACATTTTCAGTCAAGAGTTGGAACATTTTCAGTCAAGAGTTAAAATAGTTTTAATCAAGAGTTGGAACATTTTCAGTCAAGAGTTGGAACATTTTCAGTCAAGATTTGGAACATTTTCAGTCAAGATTTGGAACATTTTCAGTCAAGATTTGGAACATTTTCAGTCAAGATTTGGAACATTTTCAGTCAAGAGTTAGAGAGACGAGGAGGAGGAAGAAGAGGAGGAGGGTAGTTATGACGCCAAAAATCTGTGTTTATTAGAAAAGAAAATACTGATTCACAGAAAATTATAAAATCTACCATAATGAAGAAAAAATCCCGTCAAAGAAATTAAAAATATCGCATAAGACAGAAAAGCAAAAATAACCAAAGAAAAAAAAAAGTCATGTAGTACAAATGAAATAACACGAAAATAAATAAAATAAAATACTTGGCGTTAAAAGCAATAAAACGAAGGAAACTATATAGTAAATGTAAGAGAATAAATAGGAAAAAATATTATAAAATTCCTCATCAAAAACTTGCGTATAAAGTGGACTAACACGAACTTAATTAATTACAAGAATTAGCAAGAAGAGAAAATAAAAAAGGCTACCTTTTCAAACCTCCGGAAAAGAAATTTGCGAATGAAGAGAAAATTTTCGCTGGGTAAAAAAAAAAGGAAAAGAAAAAGGCCTCCCCTTCCCGAAAAAATGGGCGGTAATGCGGGACTTTTTTGTTTTCACAGTCAAGTTGGCAGATTCTGGCTATTTACATTGAGAATGCCTTTAAAATATTCCAATTAGGATACCGAACGCCTTTAATTATACAAGCCAGGGAGAGGAAGAACCTATGCTAATGAAAAGAGACTCCTCCCTCCCTCCCATCCTCCCCCTCCCTCCTCCCTCCCTCTCTCCTCCCCCCTCCCTCCCCCATCCCTCCTATTCTCTCTTCCTCCCTTTCATTCCTTCTCACCTCCTTCTATGCATTCATCCCCTCCTTCCTCCTTCCTCCTTCCTCCCCCCCTCCTCTCTCCTTCCTCCCCTCTCCTTCCTCTCCTTCTTCCTCCCTCCTTCCTCCTCCTTCCTCCCCTTCCTCCCTCCCCTCATCTTCCAGTACTGCTCTTCTCTCCTCCCTTTCCCTCCCAATAAGTGTTTGCGCCCTTCTCGTGTATCTTCTTCCTTTCCCGCATCTCTCTTCACATACATCGTTGTAAGGTCCATGTACACCTACTTACACTTGTTGGAGGGCCATGTACACTTACACTTGTGGAAGGGCTAAGTATAGCTATTTAACACTTGTGAGAGACCTTTTATACCTGTTGGAGGGTCATAAACATCTGTACACACCTGTGAACGGGTCATATACATCTGTTAGAGGGTCATATACATCTATATACACCTGTGGAAAGGCCATATATATACAGTATATATACCTGTGGGAGGTAGAACATTGTAGTGGAGGGGTGGTGTTGGTGGTCGGGGCTGGCTGGCTCCCTCGCTTGGTTTAATCTAATAGAATGGTTGCTGGTGGCTCCCTAATCCTGATTCTATTTAAATATAGTTGACTCCGTATTGCTAAAGTGAAGCACCATACCCGGGTGATTTTTTTTTCTGTTAGTTTCGTCCAGTTTAATTATTCCTTTGTCGTTGCTGTGCCTTTTTGGTGGTGATTTTATTTTGTATTGTTATTTTTATTCGTCTTTTGTATTTGTTTGCTTTTGTTTCGTCTGTTGTTCGTCTCTTGTTGATCTGACTGATATTTATTTTTGACGTTTGAGGGATTGTTTGTTTTTTTGTTTTTTACTTTTGTTTTTATTAATATGGTTGTACACACACACACACACACACACACACACACTCTCTCTCTCTCTCTCTCTCTCTCTCTCTCTCTCTCTCTCTCTCTCTCTGGTTCAGGTTTTGGTACCAGGATGTCAGGGTCAGGTAATGCCACAGGAGGTAAGGTCATGGTACAGGTGTCATGGTGCAGGTGTCGGCACAGGTGTAACATCGGCTTAACACGCGAGTAATTCCGTATTGGACGTAGGTAATCGGATTATTTAATTTATCTTTTATTTTTTTTTTTAGGGAGGGCGTCGCACACTATATCTCATGCGTCTTATTTCGTCTTTCCTTCTGGAGGTGAGGTGAGGTGATTCCCTTGCTGGTAACCCTGGAGTTTCGCTAATATAACCCTTATTTATGAGACAATAAACGCGAGAATGAGAGAGAGAGAGAGAGAGAGAGAGAGAGAGAGAGAGAGAGAGAGAGAGAGAGAGAGAGAGAGATATCAATAAAAATATTACTGAAATTACACAACCCACCAATAATACAGTAATATACTTGTATCACAAATAATTATAAGCGGTTCTCTACCAGCGAGTGAATCATCCAATAAAAATATTCGTATTATTATCACCAGTATATTTATTATTTATTAACTTATTACTAAATAAACCTTGATTAATTAAAAATCTTCAGAAATATAATCTAATTGTTGTCATTAAGGATCATTGTTCGTCTCATTGATGCATATATAATTATCTATTGGTCATTCACAGCGTCCCTCAAGGCTGTCACTTACCCCCGTCACAGCGTCTCTCAAGGCTCCCACTTACCCCCGTCACAGCGTCTCTCAAGGCTCCCACTTACCCCCGTCACAGCGTCTCTCAAGGCTCCCACTTACCCCCGTCACAGCGTCCCTCAAGGCTCCCACTTACCCCCGTCACAGCGTCCCTCAAGGCTCCCACTTACCCCCGTCACAGCGTCCCTCAAGGCTCCCACTTACCCCCGTCCGTAATGCTGCCAACTCTGTATCGTCACATCGAGGTACAAGTTTGTTTGTATTTTAGCATTGAGGTTTGTAATGGATTTGATAAGTCGATTTGTCCTTCATGGCAGCCGTAGTAGCATGGATGGTTCTGGTGGGAGGGGGAGGGGGGGGGGGTCAATACCTCGCTTTTGTTCATCTTTTGTTATTGTTAGGTCTTGCTATTATTGTGTTCTGCATTGATCATCATTTATTATTTGTTAGGTGTTGTTATCGTGTTCTGCGTTTGTTCAGGTAGATTTAGGTTATGTTATGCTGTTCTTTGATTACATTGGTATTGTTAATGTTTTTCAGTTGTTTGATAAAAGGTCTTGTTGTTCTTCACTTGTAATGGGTAGGAAGACTTGTTATAATGTTATTCAATTATTATTGGTTTAGGTTGGCCTTGTTCTTCAATTATATAAATAAAAATTCTAGTTCTTCAGTTATATAGGTCAAATAAACCAACCCACAAAAAATATATATATATATAATATTCTCGCATTATGAAAATTTTACAAACAACAATTTCAAAATAAATAAATAAATAAAAAATCACATACCCCCCGCAAAAAAAATCACAAAGTTAATTGATACGAGTCATTTATTATAGATAGGCTTTTAAACTAAAGCTTCGTAAAAGAATATGAATATTTTAACAGAGCGAGTTGCCTTTTCAACATAGAGAGGATTATAAGCTCAGGATGACTTTTATTCTGAATTTAGAATATGATCGAGGAGTCACGAAATTGTAATCCCTTTAATTCACAAGATTCTGGGATTTATTTTTTTACTTTTTTTTTAACCTTGAATTTTGTTGTGTGGGGAAGGCGATGGGTGGGGGAGGGCAAGGTTGATGGTGGACATGTGGTGGTGGAGGTTAGTGGTGGTGGGGTGGTGGAGGTTAGTGGGTGGTGGGGGGGTGGTGTGGTGGGTGGAGGTTAGTGGTGGTGGGGGTGGTGGGAGGTTAGTGGTGTGGGGGTGGTGGGTGGTGAGGCAGGTGGTGGGGGTGGTGGGAGGTTAGTGGTGTGGGTGGTGTGCATTGTGTTAGGAAATCTACTGGAGAGTGCGTGGCAGGTGATAGTGTTGGGGGACGGTGTTGGAGAGAGTGGGTGGTGGTGGAGGTGTGTTGGGGACGGAAGGAGTGTGGTGGGTGGTGATAGTGTGTGCTGGGGACGGTGTTGAGGAGGTGGTGGTGATAGGCGTGTTGGGTGACGGTGCTGGAGAGTGTGGTGGTGGGTGGAGAAAATGGTGACGGTGTTGAGAGTGGTGGTAGATAGTGTGCTGGGGACGGTGCGGAGGGAGTGTGGTGGTGGGTGGATAGCGCAAAGTTGGGTGACGGTGTTGAGGAGTGGTAGGGTGATAGTATGCTGGTGATTGTGTGTTGAGAGTGTGGGTGGTGGTGATAGTGCAGGTTAAGATGGTGTTGGAGAGTGGCGGTGGTGTGATAGTGGCAAGGATTACAAGGGAGAGTGTGGGTGGTGGTGATAGCGTGCTGGGTGATTAAAGGGAGAGTGTGGTGGGTGGTGATAGCGTGCGTTGGGTAAAGTTACATACTTAGAATAAAATATTAGCGGCTTATATATTTATTGATACATAAATCGTTACTGTTTCAACATATAATATAGCTTGTCAGGGATGATAGATTAAAGCGTTGCAGAATTGAGCATTGTATAGAATTAAAACTCTGTTGCAGAATTGTTCAGTGTTGCATTAACCTGTGATATTTGTGTGGTAGAACTGGTCTTAATGTCGCTATAAAATAATGTTGCCTTGATGAATTGATGTTGAATGTTGTGTGTATTAACCAACGTTGCGATCATGTTGTATTTACTGTTGATTTTGATGTTGCAGGATGTGCAGTATGTTCCTGCCGGAGCTGTCGAGCTTCGTGGCCTCACTGCTGTTCGCCGTTCACCCCATCCACACTGAGGCCGTAAGTTCAACCTACCCTTCGTCGCCAACAAAGAGTCCTGCCTGTCCTTCCTGTCTACCTAATAAAACACGTCTTTCTCGTTGGCTCTTTAAAAAAAATTTTTTAGCAAAATAGACTTGTTACAGCGTGTGTGTGTGTGTGTGTACACATTATGTATGTATATCTCTTTGTACACACATATATCTGTGTACAAAGAGATATACATGGGGAACTCTTATAAACGTTGAGGTATTTATTTGTTAGTTATGGGGGAAGAGAAGGAGGATGGAGAGGAGGAGGGGTGTGAGTTGACAATGGAGGTGCTGCCTAAGGTAGTCACTATAGAGATTGGGTGTAGGGCCGGCCTGCATGTAGGGCCGGCCTGGGTGTAGGCTCACACTCCCCAGTTCCTCCCGTTCTCTCCCAACCACCTGGAGTGTGTTCAGTTAGGTGTATATGTATAAAGCCTACTTATGTTGTATCAGTTGTATAGTTATATTGTCCAACACCTGGCAAACTACAGCACCACCCAAACTACCGTCAGGGTAGTAAACCATATCAACATGGGTAGGTCTGGCGGCTCACCCACCCACCACATGCCCTCACACTCCCATACCATCCAACCACCCCCGGTTTCTCCCCCCTCCCTGCTATACTCCCCCACGCCATCCACCCACCCCAGGCTCCTCCCACGGTTGGCTGAGATAGTTCTTGAGGAGTGGACGAGAGGGTCCTTGGGAGCGTGAGTGAGGGGGTAGCGCACGCCAGGTCTGTAGTACTGGCCAGGGGCTCCACACTCACCAATAGCTCCTGTGTGTGTTGGGGGTGTAGTGTGTGTGTGGGGGTGTAGTGTGTGTGTGGGGGTGTAGTGTGTGTGGGGGTGTAGTGTGTGTGAGGAAATGCACCACACACCAATACTACGAGAACACACCATTACAACCACCACCACCACCTCACCACCACCACCACCTCACCACCACCTCACACCAACACCACACACCACCACCTCACACCACCACCACACACCACCACCACCACACACCACTGCTACTATACTATGCCTCTGATACGATATAGCCGGCATTGCACTCGACCGCCTTTTCTACCACATCTGAAAAGTTGGGCACCAATTGGAGTGGGATGGGAATACTCCGTGCTCGAACCAGTGATTTCAGGATAGGAGTCGAGCGCTGCATCCACTCAGTCGTCGTGTCTCTACCTAGTAAGAAAACACTACTTTCTCTCAATGATGTTTGCAGTAGTATCCTCAGCACTACTTTAAACGTTCGGGTGGGTGAATTATTTCCTACGTTTGTGAGCGGGCGTGTTAGAGCGTGGCTGTGAGGGGTGGGTGGGGTGGTGAGTGAGGTTGTGCAGTGAGTCATTGGTTGAGAAGGCTGAGTCTTTTCCAAGTAGGTGATGAAATTCATCTGTAGGGTATAACGCTCACTCACGCATGTTCATTAGCATTTACGCATAGACGCATATTCTTCTATGTTTAACACAGTCACTCACTCACTCACTCACTCTTGTCATCATTGTATAAATATAAATAATTCGGAATAAACTTACTATGTAATTTCGCAGCACAGTAATAACATTGGCCTCCCCACTCGGCCTCTGGAACAATGTTAATCCCAGGCACGGAGTTTCTTCATAAACAACAAGTGTATTAATCCCTTTCACCGAGATTCAAGCCTTGCCAACTGTGTTCTTTCGCACAGTAGCTGCAGCGGAGTCCTCATTGTGCGAGAGGTTCCAGGATTTATGGTAAACTTACAGATTAAACTCCCTTGGGTGTTTGGCTGCTCCTTGCAACTTCGAAATTCCGTTTTGATGAGTGTCGCGTCATTTTTGTTTTGGGTACAATTACATTATTAAAGCCAGAAGGGGTTAATGAACTGGTTAGTGAAAGTTGTGGTGGTATTAACCGTGTTGTTTGTTTGTTGTACAGTTACCTACACATGAACGTACCACAACCTGAGAGTATGTGAAGGCAAGGTACAAGATGTGGCAACCTAGTGCTGTAGTTATGGTTGAAAGACTGGATTTGAAGTAGAAAATTACACTGTTTGCGTGGCCACACCTCAATCCTGAAGAATACTTATCACATGGATGTTTAATATGTTTATGATATGCAGCAGTGTTGTGGAGTGACTAGGACTGAACTAAGGGGAACCGTCAAACAGGGCAATCCACGGTGCTGCTTGCCACGTCTCTTACCTGTGCCTTCACACATTCCCAGGTCGTGGTACGTTCATGTGGGGGCAACTGTACTTATACTTCGTCTGCCCGAGGATGCTGTTTTGTGCTGTGCTGTACTGTAGTGTCTATGAGCATCATACCATATGATGAGGGAAAGTTTGTAGTGCTAAATTTTCATACAAAATCATTAACTTTTCATTTTGCATGCATGAAGAGTTTTACTTTACGTTTCATTTTAGCACACACACACGTGTATGTCTTTATATTTATATTAATTCGAGGGAGCAGGAAGCAGTAAGGGGAGAGCGAGTGTGTGTGATAGAGTTGTGGAGAGGAATAAGACAGAGAGAAGGGTGTGAAGGGAGATGGAGGGGGAGAATATAAAAGAGAACAGTGCCAAGGGGCAAAGAAAGACTGTCGGAGAATGGGAAGAGCAAGAGAGGAAGGAATTGGGGAAGGAAAGTCAGGGATGAACAGGAGGAACCACTGATGAAGTATATAAAGAGAATAGTGATAAGAGGAACAAAGAGGAAGACAAGGAGAAGGCTTACATAAAAAAAAGGAGAGTATGTGTGGGGAGAGGTGATGGTTGACCCAGGGGAGGGGGAGAGTACATAAGAGGCTCCATCAGGGTAATAATAAGACGGCCGGATCAAAGAGTGTTGAGAGATGGTGCAGCACAAAGACTTCTACTGCTCCTCCCCTTGGCGGCCTCTTGTACGGCCGCCCACACTGACTTGGTGACAGTGATAGGGTGTGACTCACTGACTTGGTGACAGTGATAGGGTGTGACTCACTGACTTGGTGACAGTGATAGGGTGTGACTCACTGACTTGGTGACAGTGATAGGGTGTGACTCACTGACTTGGTGACAGTGATAGGGTGTGACTCACTGACTTGGTGACAATGATAGGTGACCCAATGACTCTGGGTGACAGTGATAGTGACTCACTGACCTGGTGGGCATGGGTGTGACCAATGGACTCTGGTGGCATTAGGGTGTGACCACTGACTTGGCAGGCAGCATTAGGTGTGACCTACTGACTTGGTGACAGTGATAGGGTGTGACCACTGACTTGTGGGCAACATTAGGGTGTGACCACTGACTTGGTGGCAGCATTAGGTGTGACCTACTGACTTGGTGACAGTGATAGGTGGACTCACTGACTTGGTGACAGGATAGGTGCACCACTGACTTGGTGACAGTGATAGGGGTGTGACCACTGACTTGGTGACAGTGATAGGTGTGCACCAATGACCTGGTGACAGTGATAGGGTGACCACTGACTTGGTGTGACAGTGATAGGGTGTGACCACTGACCTGGTGGGCAGCATTAGGGCGTGACTCACTGACTCTGGTGGCAGCATTAGGTGACTCACTGACTTGGTGGCAGCATTAGGTGTGACTCACTGACTTGGTGACAGTGATAGGGGTGTGACCACTGACTCTGGTGGCAACATTAGGGGTGTGATCACTGACCTGGTGGCAGTGGGATAGGGGTGTGACTCACTGGACTTGGTGGCAACATTAGGGTGTGACCATCAATTTGCAGCAGTAGGGGGGTGTTACTCACTGACTCTGGTGATGCGGAGGGGTGTGACCACTGACTTGGTGATGTGATAGGTGTGTGACTCACTGACTTGGTGACAGTGATAGGGTGTGACTCACTGACTTGGTGACAGTGATAGGGTGTGACTTACTGACTTGGTGGCAGCATTAGGGTGTGACTCACTGACTTGGTGACAGTGATAGGGTGTGACTCACTGACTTGGTGATAGTGATAGGGTGTGACTCACTGACTTGGTGGCAGCATTAGGGCGTGACTCACTGACTTGGTGGCAGCATTAGGGCGTGACTCACTGACTTGGTGGCAGTGGTGGGTTGAGTGACTCGCTCCTAGCATAGATCATGGGGAACAAACCGCTGTAGCATAATAATTCTCCTTACCTCTCTCTCACTTTATGAGTATAACAATGAGCATGTTGAAGGTCTGCCACACTTTCCCTCGTCCATGTAGTTACCTGAAAAATATATATATTTTGCACTATAAAAGATGATACCATTATATATTTATTTCCCAGTACAGATAGATTGACTTTCACTGTCGTAAGATTGGTAGATTTTAAGGTAATTTTTATTTTTTTTATTTTCTACGGGGAATAGCCCACCCGGCCACAGGTCATCGACCCTCAACTGGGCCTCGGGGGCGAAAAAATAAGAGTAAAAAGAAAAAAAGAAAACAAATATAAGAGAAAAAGACTTAATCTACACCAAGAAGATGCCGGAAAACCAACTTTTTGAAGTGAGACAGATTGTAAGAGTATGGAAACACAGAAGAAGGCAGAGCATTCCACAGTTTGGCTGTGTGAGGAAAGAAGGATGTTCTATAACGTTTTATTCTAGTGTGACCGACATCCACAGAGAAACGGTGGGCACCGCGGGCAAGATGAGTGTTATGAGCCCACGTCCTTGTCGGCGGTACACAGGATGCCAAATCCACCGAACATTGCCCGTTAAAGTACCTGTAAAAGAGAGAGTGAAGGAACATTGTGGCAAAGAGAAAGGGAAGAAAGATTTTCAACTAAAGGAGGAGAGTTAAGACGAAATGCCTTTGATTCCACCCTATCTAACAGTTGGACAGAAGAAGAGCCACCCCAGATATGAGAGCAGTTACTCCAAGTTATGACGAATGAATCCCTTATAAACTTCAAGCAACTGCTGAGGAATAAAGTAGCTACTGATCTGTACAGCACTCTCTCTCTCACACACACACACACACACACACACACACACACACACACACCAGACTTCTGTTCCTGAGTCGTAGTTCTGTTCCTTGTGTACAACTTTCATCATATTACACTGCTAGATATTTTTTTCTTCCCGACTCTCCTCCTTTTTTTCTTCCCCTGGTATGATGTTATGGTTGTGTGATGTATAGATCCTGTTGTGTTCTTTGACGGTAGTGTTGGTTCATTAGCGTAATGGTTTCCTGGGCGTGTGGCGGCGTATTGGTTCTTTCAGTGTCAGTGTTCTGTTAGCTGGATAATGATGGCCTTTATTCTTATGTGTATAGCGATTGTTCTATTCTGCTACTATGTGCGGGGAAGCTAGGTGGGCGCCTATCTGTCAGTCAGTCCGTCCGTCCGTCTCAGTCGTACAGATGTAATAATATCTTTCTCAATCCAGTAGATTTGTGGTTTATGTAGTATGTCCAGGATGTGTTTTGTTTTTACCAGGTCTTATGATTTTTAAACCAAGAATCTAAACCTGACGATATTAAACGTACACCTGATCATCTCTGGCTATTGGGTTCTCACTTTAAAGGAATGATCAAGAGAACAAGCTATTCGTACTAAGAGGTTGGTCCAAAAATATTACAGGTAATCTTTACACGAGGAATTTTTACGAGTTGCAAACTGTAAAATCCTTTGATGCGATTGGGTGAGTTTTATAGATAGTTTCTCTCAGCTAAGGAGCTGAGCCCAGACCTTCTTGTATATTGATATTTGGTATCATTTATGATGCTATTTCTGAGACGTAGCGCCTTTAGCTCTCAGCTTGAAGGCTTTCAGCTCGAACCCTACCCTGGCAGAGAGAGAGAGAGAGAGAGAGAGAGAGAGAGAGAGAGAGAGAGAGAGAGAGAGAGAGACCTTACATAACACCCTGAACGAACAACTGAGTAGTGGTGTAAGTCAGATATTGTTGGTCGCGTGTCTGTCGGTGATTACTAAAGTGAATATGAATTTCTTTATTCACACACCAAAAATAAACTACGATCACTATGATTTATTCCACACTCACTTAGGAATATAAAGATGTTTGTGTAGACATATGGCTGTAGAATTATTTTGTACATAAATAATATACTCACTTAGGTCTCTGTGGTGTTTACATG